>NW_006409007.1:515851-517358 GCF_000296735.1 Chrysochloris asiatica | reverse complement strand
TATCATTGGCTCTGGATCATATGCTACCTCTTGAAATGGTTGAACATTAACCATTTCCTTTTGGTACAGTGACTCTGTGTATTCCTTCCATTTTCTCTTGATGCTTTCTGCATCATTCAATAATTTGTCCAGAGAATCTTTCAATAATGAAAGTCAAGGCTTAAGAAATGCTGAGCCTGTTCTTCATTTTTGGTTTTCTGATTTCAGATCTTTTCACATTTTATTGCAATATTTGGCTTTATCTTCTTGAGCTGATCTTTGAAATTTTCTGTTCAGCTCTTTTACCTCTTCATTTCTTCCATTTGCTTTAGCATCTCTACACTGGAGAGCAAGTTTCTGCGTCTCTTCTGACATCCATTTTGACCTTTTTCTTTCTTTCTTGTCTTCTTAATGACTTTTTGCTTTCTCCATATTATGGTGTTATTGATGTCATCCCATAAATATCTGGTTTTTTGTCTTAAATGTTAATGTATCAAATCTGTTCTTCAGATGATCTCTAAATTCAGGTGGGATATTTTCGAGTTCATGTTTTGGATTTCATGGACTTGTTTTCATTTTCTTCAGCTTCAGTTTGAATTTGCATATGAGTAGTTGATGGTCTGTTCCACAGTCTGCCCCTGGCCTTTTTTTGACTAATGATATGGAGCTTTTCCGTCTTCTCTTTCTGCAGATGTAGTCAGTTTGATTTCTATGTATTCCATCTGTTGAGGTCCATGTGTACAGTCATCTCTTATGCTGTCTAAAGAAGGTATTTGAGATGAACAAATAATTGATTTTGCAGAATTCTATCATGTGATCTCCAGCATCATTTCTATAACCAAGGCCATATTTTCCATCTACTGATCCTCTTTGCTCCCAATCTTTGCATTCCAATCACCAATAATGATCAATACACCTTGATTACATGTTTGATCAATTTCAGATTGGAAAAGTTGGTAGAATTCTTGTTTTTCATCCTCACTGGCTTTAGTGGTTGGTACATAAATTTGAGTAATAGTGGTAATAACTGGGCTTCCCTGTAGGTGCATGGATATTATCCTATCACAGACAGCATTGTACCTCATGACTGATCTGGATTTGTTCCTTTAATGATGAATGCAATACTATTCCTCTTCATTTTGTCATTCCCTGCATAGTAAACCATGTGGTTGTCAGATTCAAAATGGCCAATACCAGTCCATTTCAGCTCACTAATGCCTAATATATCGATGTTTATTCATTCCCTTTCATTTTTGAAAACTTCCAATTTTCCCAGATTCATACTTTGTACATTCTATTTTATGATTTTCATTGGATGTTTACAACTGTTTCTCTTCATTTTGAGTTGTTTTTCATCATCAAATGAAGGTCCCGCAGGCTTTTCTACCAAGGACTTTACTCCATTCATGTCATCACGATCAACTCTACTTTGAGGAGGCATCTCTTCCCCAGTAGCATTTTGAGTGCTTTCCAACCTGAGGGGCTCATTTTCTGGCATGATATCTGACAGTGTTTCTCTGCTATTCAT
>NW_006409007.1:509861-513931 GCF_000296735.1 Chrysochloris asiatica | reverse complement strand
TTCTCCCATGGAGCAGCTGGTAGTTTCGAACCACTGACCTTAAGGTTCGCAGCCCAATTCGTAACCACTACGCTACCAGAGCTACCAGAGTATAGAGTAAGATGT
Source organism: Chrysochloris asiatica (assembly GCF_000296735.1). Lineage (NCBI taxonomy): Eukaryota > Metazoa > Chordata > Mammalia > Afrosoricida > Chrysochloridae > Chrysochloris > Chrysochloris asiatica. Next base: position 513,826 of record NW_006409007.1, on the reverse strand, counting down.
AGATAATATGCACTAAAATAACTCTAAGACATAAAATAAGTACACTAAAGGAAAGCTCATTTCTTGAATCTATTTTCCTTTGTTCCTATTATCATTCTCATAATTTTGAATGATGATATTGGAGGAGAATATTGAAAGTGCAATGGGATGCCAAAAAGAACAAATAGATCTGTGTTGGAAGAAGTGCAGCCAGAGTGCTCCTTGGAAGCCAGGATGGCCAAACTTCATCTCTCATACTTCAGACATATTGTCATAACGGACCAGTTGCTGGAGAAGGATATCATGTTTGGTAAGGTGGAGGGTCAGAGAAAAAGAGAAAGACTCCCAAAAAGATGGATTGGTGAAGTGGCAGCATCAATAGGCTCAAGCGTGGGCACAATTGTGAGGTTGGCCCAGCACCAGGCAGTGTTTTGTTGTGTAGTGCACAGGGTCGCTATGAGTTGGTACTGACTCGAAGGCACCTAACAACAACAACAATTCGTAGATAAAAATTTATAGATATGCTTTTCTTCTCTTGAACTAAACTCATCTCCTTACACTTGAGTTAATATATGTCTACCATCTAGTCAGTGAATTACTCTTCCTTCCCTCTCACCCATGGTAATCATCAAAAAATGTTTCTTTTGTATAATTTTTTTCTTGAGGTTTTATAATAGTGATCTCATACAATATTTGCCCTTTTATGATTGACTTATGTCACTCAGCATAAGTCAATGAATCCTCCAGATTCATCCATTTTATGAGGTCTTTCAGAGATGCATTGTTATTCTTCAAATTTCACAATATTCCATTTTGTATGTACCAAAGTTTGTTGATCCATTCTTAAACTGAAGGGCATTTAAACTGTCTTCATCTTTTTGCTATTGTGAACAATGCTGAAATGAACACTGTGTTCATATATATAGCCTTGTCTTGGCTCTTATTGCTTGTGGCTATGTTCCAAGTAGAGGAGTTGCTGGGTCCTATAGTATTTCTATAGGAACATTGGATGGTTTAAATTAAGACAGGTTTGCGACAAGGTTGTAGTCTTTCACCATACTTATTTAGCCTGTATCCTGAGCAAATAATCTGAGAAGATGGGTTATATGACCAAAAATGTGGTATCAGGCTTGGAGGAAACCTCATTAACAACCTGAGATATGCAGATAATACAACCTTGCTTGCTGAAAGTGAAGAAGATTTACAACATTTACTGATGAAGATCAAAGAGCTCAGCCTTCGGTATGGATTACATCTCAATGTAAAGAAAACAAAAATCCTCACTACTGGACCAATAAACAACATTCTTATCAACGGAGAAAAGATTTAAGTTGTCAAGGCTTTCATTCTTCTTGGATCAACTATCAACACTCATGGAAGCAGCAGTCAAGAAATCAAATGATATATTGCATTAGGCAAATCTATTATGCAATAGACCTTTTTTTTTTTTAAGTGTTGAAGAGCAAAGATGTCAGCTTGAGGATGAAGGTGCGCTTGACCCAAATCATGGTATTTTCAATCACCTCATATGCGTGCAAAAGCTGGACAGTGAATAAGGAAGACCATAAAAGAATTAATGCTTTTGAGTTATGGTGTTGGGGGAGAATATTGAAAGTGCCATGGGCTGCCAAAAGAACCAATAGATCCATTCTGGAAGAAATGCAGCCAGCATGCTCCTTAGAGGCCAAGATAGCCAAACATCATCTCTCATACTTCAGATATATTGTCAGGACGGACCAGTAGCTGGAGAAGGATATCATGTTTGGTAAGGTGGAGGGTCAGAGAAAAAGAGGAAGCCCCCCAACGATATGGATTGGCCAGGTGGAGGCATCGATGGACTCAAGCGTGGCAACAGTAGTGAGGTTGGCCCAGGATCGGGCAGTATTTTGGTCTGCTGTGCATAGGGTCAGTATGAGTCCGTGCCAACTCGAAGGCACCTAACCACAACAATAGTATTTCTATTTCCAGCTTTCTGAGGAAGCTCCACACTATTTTCTACAGTGGGCGAACCATTTTACAGTCCTTTCAGCAATACAGGAGGGTCCCAGTTTCTCCATGCCTTCATCAGCATTTGTTGTTTCCTGATTTTTCAAACTTTGCTATTAATGCTGGTATGAGTTGGCATCTCATTGTTGTTTTGATTTGTATCTTTCAAATGGCTAATTATCATGAACACTTCTCCCTATGTGTGTTGAATATTTGTATGTCTTTTTTGGTGAAGTGTCTGTTCATATCCTCTGCCCATTTCTAAATGGATTGTTTGTCTTCTTCTTGTAGAGGTGTTGAAGTTTTCTATAAATTTTAGAGATTGGCTCCTTTTCTGATATGTCATTGCAAAAAAATGTTTCCCAGTTTGTTGGCTGACTTTGTATTCTTTTGGTGACCTTTTCAAACAGGTTGTTGTTGCTGTTGTTGTTAAGTCCCGTTGAGTCCATTCTGACCCATAGCGACCCTGTATATGGTTTCCAAGGAGCGACTGGTGAGCTTGAACTGCCAACCTTGAGATTCAAACGACTTTGCAGTCTGGTGCATTAACCCACAGTGCCATAAGTGTCTCATTATTAGGAGGTCCCAGTCTTCTACTACTTTTGTCTTCTGCTGCTTGTGTGTTTTTAGTAATGTTTGATAGTGTATTTATGCCATGTATTAGAGCTCTACGTCAGTTCCTATGTTTTCATTGATTGTCTTTGTAGTTCTAGGTTTGACATTCAGATGTTTAATCCAAGTTGAGTGTGTTTTTGTATATGGTGTGAGATACAGGTCTTGCTTAATTATTTTATAAATGGATTTCTACTTTTGCCAGCACCATTTGGTAAAGAAACCATTTCTTCCCCATTTAATGTGTTTTGGCTCTGTGTCAAAGTTAAGAAAAATATATGTGAATGGATTTATTTCTCGATAGTCAATTCTGTTCCATTTATCTATGTTTCTCTCGTTTTACTAGCACCAGGCTGTTTTGACCACTGTAGTAAATTTTGAGATTAGAGTTGTCTAACTTTATTAAGCTCTTTGCTCAGCAGAGTTTTCATTTTCATCTCTTTAGAGAATTATTTTTTCCATCCCTTTAAAGAATGATGTTAGAGTATGGATTGAGATTGCATTATAACTATAAATTGCTTTTGGTAGTGTTCACATTTTCACAATGTTAAGTCTTCCTATCCATGGGCATGGTATATTGTTCCATTTTTTTGTGAGTCTCTTTTGGTTCCTTGCTGTATTTTTTTAGACTTTTCTTTGTATTGTTCTTTTATTTCTCTGGTTAGATGTATTCATAAGTGTTTCAACTTTTGGGTAGCTATTGTAAATGGTATTGTTTTCCTAATAATAATAATGTATGCATGCATCTCTCTCTCTCTCTCTCTCTCTCTCTCTCTATAAATATATATATATATATTTCAGATATATTGTCAGGAGGGACCAATCCCTGTAGAAAGATATAATGTTTGATAAAGTGGAGTATCAGAGAAAAAGGCAAAGGCTCCCAGCTAGATGAATTGGCACAGTGATAGCAGCAATGGGTTCAAATGTAGCAACTATTGTCAGGTTGATGCAGGATTAGGGAGTGTTTTGTTCTGCTGTGCAAAGGACCACCATGAGTCAGTATTGACTGCATGGCACCTAACAACAACAACAAAGTTGTTAATAATTTAAACTATGATGAAGTATTCGAGAATGCTTGGAGCAATAGAAAAGCATTTAATGTGTATACATTGTTGTTGTTAAGTGTCATCAAGTCATATTTGACACATGTTGTTGTTGTTGTTAGGTGCCATCGAGTTGGTACTGATCCATAGTGACGTTATGCACAGCAGAATGAAACACTGCCTGATCCTTGCCATGCTTGAGTTCATCGATACTGCCATTTGGCCAAACCATCTCGTTGGGGAACTTCCTCTTTTTCTCTGACCCTCCATCTTACCAAACATGATATCCTTCTCCAGCGACTGGTCCCTCCTGACAATATGTCCAAAGTATGAGAAATGAAG
>NW_006409007.1:497066-508731 GCF_000296735.1 Chrysochloris asiatica | reverse complement strand
AGGTGCCATCGAGTCGGAACTGACTCATAGCAACCCCATGCACAGCAGAATGAAACAATGTCCGATCCTGGGCCAACCTCACTACCGCCACCACACTTGACGCCATCAATGATGTCACCTGGATGATCCATCTCGTTGGGGTCTTCCTCTTTTTCTCTGATCCTCCACTTTACCCAGCTGTTGGGGACCAAAAGGCTTACAGGCCTCACTAAGCTTTAAGGCTGGGGCTAACCAGACAGTGTCTGCTTATCAACACAGCAGGGAAGGTAGCTTCCCCAAGGTCGCCTGATTCACAGTAAAGGACAGACTTGTAACTATGCAAAACAGCAATGACTTGCAGAACCACCCTATATATACCCTGAGATTGGAAATAAACTTTGTCACTAGCAATCAGCTGTGTCCCTTGCCTGTTCGCTAATCCTCCCCTCTCCTTCGGGAAACCTACGCAGTGGTCCGAGCTGGCCTCGGATCCTGATGAGTGGCGCCCAAAACATGGGACCCGAATACGAGAGATAACTCAAAGGACCCTCCAAAACAGACCCGAAGAATAAGGACTAGTGGACATTGAAAGAAGGGAGGGCAATCCGATCAGGTAAGTATGGGTAACAAATCGGGAAAAGCAAGGTATGTAGAGATGTTGAGAGAAATGCTACATAGCAGAGGTGCAAAAGTAGATAATAGCTGGCTTTGTAAATTCATAGACTTTGTAAATACTGTCTGTCCTTTGTTCCCTGAGGATGGAGTGGTTGATGTTAAGTTATGGAATCAGATAGGTCGCCAATTGCCGGAATATTATGCTAAGAATGGTCCGTCCCGGGTGCCTGCCGACATGTTTAGTTTGTGGTGGCTTGTCCGAGATACTTTTGATTTTGGCAGCAATCATCTGGGAGGCAGTTCCATGGAACCAACTGCTCCACCTCCACCCATATACCCTGATTTACAATCATTACAGACTTTGAGCATAGGAAAGAATTGGGGAATGTGAAACACGAGGATAAGAAAGAAAATAATAGTGGGGATGAAGCCTGGCCAGATTCTCCAGCCAGTGCTCTTTTTCCAGTCAGCGTAAAGAAGGAACAAGAAGAGGAGAAGGTGTGCCCTAAAATGGCAGCGGTACTGAAGGACAAAGTAAGAGAGGCAGTAGTAGATAAGGCAGAAGAAGAAGGGCCGCACCCTAACATGGTGCTGGAAAAAGAGGAAGCGCCCATGTGCAAGTCTAATTCCCCATTAACTTCTGGTGAAACACCTGAGGAAGATCTAAGATCTGTGCTGAAAGTAGTTTTAAGGCAGTTAAAAGATTTAACTTTAGAGAAGAAAGCGTTGACTGAAACTATACAGCAAAAGGAGGAGCAGTGGCGCGCTGCCCTTGCTGACTTAGCCAAAGAAAGAGAGCTAGAACTCAAAGAGAAACAATGACTCCCTTACGCTTGAACCCCTGTGCCACCGTTCAGTCTAATACCCCGGTGATTGCCCCTGTCACTGTGAAAATAGCTACCCCAAGATACTCCCCGATACAGGCGGCATTGCTTGATGGAGCAAGACAGGGGATGATTTGTCTGGTTTTCAAATGTATCCAAGATTGGAAATAAACTTTGTCACTAGCAATCAGCTGTGTCCCTTGCCTGTTCGTTAATCCTCGCCTCTCCTACAGTAAACCTATGCAGTGGTCCTAGCAGGCCTCGGATCCCGATACCCAGCATGACATCCTTCTCCAGCGACTGTTCTCTCCAGACAATGTGTCCAAAGTATGAGAGACGAAGCCTAGCCATCTTGGCCTCCAAGGAGCACTCTGGTTGCACTTCTTCCAAAACAGATCTATTGGTTCTTTTGGCAGTCCATGGCACTTTCAGTATTCTTCTCCAACACCACAACTCAAAGGCATCAATTCTTCTACGATCTTTAGGGTTTCCAAAGAGCAGCTGGTGGCTTTGAACTATTGACCTTGCATTTACCCTTCCAGTGTTTATCCTGAAGCACCACACCAGGACTGCTATTATTACTAGAAATAATTATTTTATATTGGAGAATGATTTATTATATTCTGCAAAATATTTTGTTTAAAAAGAAGGCAATGTTTTGGAAATATTCCCAGAAGAGCCACAAAAAAAAATATAGTAGAGTCAGAAAATAGACTGACCTTCATTTCAATTAATGAAACCACTAAGCTTTTAAGAAATCTGAAGTAGTCTCTGATTAGGCTCATTCTTACCATTACTGCATTATAGCAACAGATGGTGTTCATGTATACTTCAGGTTGTATTTATCAGTGTTCCAAGAAGTCAAATTCTTAACCATGTTTTAAAAGCATAGGGCAGGTCTTTCCCAAGCCTTAACACATACACTCAGAAGCACTTCAATTTAGAGAATGCTGAAATAAAGAGTCACCATTCTGCTTTCCAGAATTTTCATTCTTTATAATTTTTAATGTGATTTTTTTGCTGGCAATGGACAGATCTGTGATCTTAGTGGACAGCTCGGATCCCCTGAGATTGTCCACATCCTCAAGAATGTGATTATTCTCAGACAAATTGGTAATTATTCAACTTTTCAATACTCAGTAGCCTACAGGGCTAAATAACTCATGAATTTTAAAGCAAAGGTGAGTTGCATGCTTACTGTTCAATAATTTTTTTAAAATTCTAATTAGTCATATGTTACCTGAAAATTATTCAAATGAAAACTGTCAACATATGCGCTTTCTTCTGCTCGTCCATTTCTTCTCATTACCTTCCTCCTGTTGTAACTATGTTTTCATCAATGATGCATGATAAAATTCTTTGAGCACTTGATCATATACTTGGTTCAAAGGGAAGAGCAAAAGTCATGCTGCATGAGAACCCAGAAAACTAAGCCATTATTCTGGGCTTGAGGATTATAATTTTTTCTCTATCTCTTTTTTGTTTTTCCCCTAAATTCTGACTCATTGAAGTATTCTTAAAACTACCAAAAAAAAAAAAAAAATCAATAAACAGACACAGAGAGTTGAGAGATAAATAACACATGTAAGGAAACAGACATGCAGTAAATAAGTCCACTGATGTGAATGAAACCTTTCTATATAAAAAGCTGATTGAATTGGTTGGACATGTAGTTCAGAAGATAGAATAAAGGCAATGGATTTCAGTAGGTAAAGAGATTGCCTTAGTCATTAATGTTGTCATTGTTAAGTGCTGTCGAGTCAGTTCCAACACATAGCTACTCAGTATAGGGTTTCCAAAGAGCAGCTGGTAAGACAGAACTACTGATCTTGTGATTTAAACCACCCTTCTGGTTCTGTGCTTATCCTACAGTGCCACACATGTAATTCTCTTTGGCATGTCAGAGAAAAAATGTCCAGAGACCCAACCCGATTCTGCATGTATCATAGAACTCTGTAAGGAGTCTATGAATCATGTTTCTCCTGAAAGACAACCTGAGCCATCACTGCATTTGATATCTGTCAATCATTGAAACTATAGGCAACCATCATTAGTCATGACTTTTCTGATATTTATCAAATCCAATTCAACACATTCCCTATGAAGGTACAGATTCAGATTGCAATCACTCAATTGTATTAGAGTCTCATACCATTTATTGTCCATCATTGCTCTGATGAAGCTTTAGCCCATTAAAAGTCATCAGAGAGGCTTATTTTAAACTCTGAAAATTGGCATTGCATACTTATAGAAAATTACCATGGTTCATACTGAGATTTTTCTCCATGAAACAGATAGTGATATCACTCCTCATTCTATACTGGAGGCAGGTCTCCAATATATCCCCTCATGTGTGAGTTAGCTTGTCTGCTATAGTGTACGATGAGAAAAGTAAAAATCCTAGGGGCATTGAGACTGCCAAGAAATTGAAAATAGATCAAATATAGTTACCTTGTCAAGAAGATTTTTTTTTTTAATTTATGTGGAGTACTTATTATTATTATTATTTTAGTGTCTTTCCTCTAACAGAATCCCAAAATATTTTATATGCTATGTATGGCATGTGGGAAAATCACTTTGCCTGTCTATGATTTGACACCATCTCTAGACAAATGGATAGGAGAAGGCAGATAAAGGCAGGTCAAGTAATGCAATATTCCAATAGAAGTTTGTGATTGTAGGCTGTTTCCAGAATCATCATCGGCCCAGGCTTTTGTTTTTATTTTCCATATGCTGGCTATCCATTTAAAACAATTCTACTTGGACACACATGGAGTGTCCATGAGTCAAAGTTTATTTAATGGTAACTGGTTTTCAGTGATGGATGCAGGGTAGATATAATATGATGTCATGACCAATTTATACACACACACACAAAGACACCTGAGGTACAGAGTCTGAAGATAAATTATTATCATCCCTATTTTACAATTTTAGAAACTATAGAACAGGTAGGTTCATTAATTCACTTGAGGGTGACAAAAATAGTTAATGGCAAAGTCAGGAGTTAACCTCAGATTGCTTGTTCTCTTTCTAATACAGCACATTGCCTATTTAATACATACATGATGTGTAATTTCACAATTTCTCTGTAGTCAACTAGAGTCTGGCCCTTTCCAAACATGTGGCTCCCTTTCATGAAGCCCATCTCTGCTAAACTCCCACTGAAGACAGAGCCTGTCCTAAGAAATTTAGATGCTGATAAAGGGCAGTTGGGACTGATGCTTCCAATTCTTGGCCCATTGTAGCCGGTCAAGCCCTCAGGCACTCCTACTTATAGTCTTCTTGGTCCCGAATCCCACTCTTAGTTCTTTGATCTATTGTTTAACATCTTCTAACTTTTTTTTTTTTTTCCCCTTCTGCTTATTGCATGCTAGGATCACATCTTAAAATAGTTGTTTGCACAGAATGAAAATAATTTGACACTGTGTTTATAGTAAAACAGTATTAAAGATGCTACGCAAAGAAGACAGAATCACAAATGTTGTGCCTCTCCATTCTGTTGACACTGCCACAGGAAGTTGCCCTATAAGCTGTTGTACTTATTTCCTGATTTGGGGCAGAGAGGTAGAAATCATGAAGTCTTTTCAAAATGGGGAGAAATTATAGTATTTGCCTCCTGAGAAAATACAAGTCCTTCTAAGGAGGTAGCTAAAGAGACATGCTAGTATATAAGTAGATGCCTTGTAGCCACAAAATTGACCTTTACTTCTAAGATGTATACCTTTTACCAGAAAGTTTAAATGGGAGCTGCCATCTACTCTGGCCCTGTTGTATGTAGTTCAGCATCCCTTTAGTTTTGGTCATTGGTCCAGAGGTAGAGACTTGGTATCCGATACACACATAAGCAGTCATACCCATGCTCAAGGATTTTAAGTTTATGACCAGAAAAAAAGGTGTATAGAGGCTCAGTAGAAGTACAAGAAAAACAGAGAAGTAACTTTGCCGGAACAATTCCATGGCTTTGGATCTAATATAAATTGTGGGACATCAATTTTTGGTGCCCACCAGTGGTGAAAAATGCCTGTGTTGGAATTCACTGTGATTTCTGAATCAATCAGGAAGCTGCCTGTGGGCCCATCAGCCTGGGCTGAGGTCAAAGGGCAAGGCCACAGCCAGGCTGATACAGCACTGAAAGTGCAGAGCTGCGTATGGAAAAAAGGTGTGACAGCTTTTTACACTTTTCTTTCCGTCTCTCTCATGTTGCACCCTCTCTGCCCAGCCTGTACAATGGAATGTGGGTGGGAGCACTCCCTCAAAAGGGTCTTGTGCAGTGCCTACAGTTTTCCTATGGCACAGGAAGTAAATCCCTGGAAACTACAGTGGTTCCACAAGCTAATCCTTTGGCTGCTTCTTATGAAGTTTGACTCTGGGAACCAGCCCTAAAGTTGACCTGGGAGGGACCTTTTATTCCTGCCTTACCTAACAAGAAAGAGCAGGCCTGGCAATACAGCCAAACCTTATTTGTACCTTGTAAAACCCCAACATAAAAGGCAAGTGCCAACACTAACTACTATATACAAGGATGCAGCTATTTTGAGACTTATGCTGTGCATATGCAGATACCTAAGTGACCTTCAAAGATAAAAAAAAAAAAAATAGTGGCCAATATTTCTTCCATTCATTTCTCAATATCTATCTATGCACCTCCACAGTGGTGACTAGAGGAGGGGGCTGAGTGAACATCTACACCCACCAATGGAGGTTACTACTATACACACACATTGATCTGCACAACAAAAGTTAGTGGACAGTCAGCTACGGTTTTATTTTTGTTTTTGTGTGGTGGTTTTTATATCTTTTTTTATATTGTTTATGATTTTGTCCTTTTACTCTCACTTTTTTCCTGGGGGTGGGAGCTTTCTCCCCCTATGTTACCCAAGAAGTGACAGAAATTGTGGCCATATAGCAAAGCTACAAGCATACCCCATAATATTCCACCATCTGGACAGGAGCCAATATCAGCTGCTAGGCATTACACAGATAGCCAACAATTGATAAGATAGCCTGTAGCTGAGCAATAAGAGACGTGAAGCAGGAAGCCTATCTCCAGATCACATCCACCAGGAGACATTCAATTAAGCTTAACAACACAGCAACATACATTCATTTAATCATTGAAAATACATCTAACTATTAAAAATGTCAAACATAAAACAAAACAAAATAAAATACCTCAGCACATGTCCAAAAACAGGAAAGAGTAACTGACACAAACCACTTGGAGGCAAACAGACTTCCCATTGGAAGAAGAGCAGGCTTTGGATCTGTCTGAGAAGTAATTGAGAATAATATGAAGACAAATCCAAATGCTACACAGAGAGGAGGAGGAAAATAAGGAAAAAGCCAGGAAAGTGCTACTGGAGCAATCAAACAAGAGAGACATAGCATTGGAAACAATTCAAACCTGCAAAAAGAGGTCCAGATAATTAATAATAAAATATCAGAAATGGACAATATACTGAAAGGACAAGGGAGTAGAATTAAAGAGATGGAAACCAGAACCAGTGAGCTAGAAGACAAATCTCTCAATACTGCTAAGATAGAAGAGCAAGCAGAAAAAAGGATTAAAAAATCTGAAGAGAGTCTAAGATTCATGATTGATAACATGAAGAGGAATAACTTAAGAATTATTGGCATTCCAGAACAGGAAGAATCACAGAAGTCCAGAGAGGAGATAGTTGAGGAGCTTCAGGAAGAAAATGTCCCTAACAAATTAAAAGAGGAGAATATACACATTCAAGAAGATGAACGAACCCCAGCAAGGATAAACTCCAAAAGAAAATCACTGAGACATATCATAATCAAGCTCTCCAAAATCAAAGACAAGGAGAGAAGACTAAAAGCAGCCAGGGAAAAGAAAAGTGTCACTTTTAAAGGCAAGCAAATCAGATTAAGCTCTGACTTAGCAGGAACCATACAGGCAAGAAAGCAACGGGGAGATATATATAAAACCCTAAAAGGGAAAAAATGCCAACTATGAATTGTCTATCTGGCAAAACTGTCAATCAAATACCATGGTGTAATCAAAATATTCCAGGATAAACAGAAGCTAAGAGACGTTGTCAAAGCTAATCTAGTGCTTCAAAACATCCTAAAGAGTTCTTTGGAATGAAAACCAGAAAGAACAAACAACAACCAGAGATTGACAGATGTGGTAACACCATCCAGAACTCAATCGATAGCAGAGTTCAAAACAGAACAGAATTTCAACAATAAATACAGAGGACCTGTGAGGTCAGTCAAAGACCAAAATAATAACAATGTCAAAGAAGGGAAAATTGTAGGAACAGAGGTCCAGATGGTGAGCAGGTCAGGTAGATTGCAGGACACAATGGTATTGTTGCTGTTAAGTGCCGTCAAGTCAATTCTGACCTATAGCAAACTTGTATCAGGTTTCCAAGGAGCAGCTGGTGAGCTTGAACCACCAACTTAGCAGTTCAAACGACTTTGCAGTCTGACACATGAGCCCACATCACCATAACAGGACTCTGTAGACTGTCTTAAATGGAGGGAAATGTTAATAAACTCTAGGGTAACCTCAAAGAAAGTTAATATTTCACAACTTACCATGAAAATGAAGATCCAAGTAGAATAAGGAAACATTAAAACTAAGAAGAAGCTGACATGAAACAGCACACACACAAAAAAAAACACATGAACTCAGCACAAGAAGGCATACAGAACAGACGATCGAACAACACCCAAAAATTAACATAATGACAACAAAAAAATTCATATATATAGATAATTACACTGGATGTCAATAGATTAAGCACACCAGTGAAGAGACAAGAGAGGGTGAATGGGCAAGAAAACAAGACCCTCAAACAGCTCCTGCAAAGGAAACACTTTACATACAAAGATGAAAACAGACTAAAAGTTAAAGGATGGAAAAAAAATATGCCAAGCTAATTACAATAAAAACAAGCAGGAGTAGCAATACTAATCTATGATAAAATAAACTTTAAGGCAAAAGCCAGCATAAGAGATAAAGAAGGACACTATCTCATCATGAAAGGGTCAATTAAGCAAGATGACATAACCATAAAAAATATATATGCTCCCAATGAAACAGCACCAAGATATATAAAGCAAACCCTACAAGAATTAAAGAAAGAAATAGATAAACCTACAATTATAGTGGGAGATTTTAATATGCCACTTTCAAAAAGGAATACAACAACCAGAAAGAAACTTGACAAAGATCCAAAGGAACTAAACAGCACAATCAACCAACTTGAACTCATAGATGTGTACAAAGCATTTAACCAATGGCAGCACAATACACTTTCTTTTCTAGTACACATGGAACATTCTCCACAACTGATCATGTGTTAGGTCACAAAGCAAGCCTCCATAAATTTACAAACATCAAAATACTACAAAGCATCTTTTCAGATCATAATGCTATAAACCTAGAAATCAGCAATAAGAAGACAAAGGAAATAAAGTCAAATACATGAAAACTGAAAAATACCCTGCTGAAAAGCGACTATGTAGTAAAAGAAATTAAATGTGAATTCACAATGTTCCTAGAAACAAATGAGAATGAAACCACAATATATCAAAATCTTTGAGACACAGCAAAAGCAGTGTCCAAAAAGAATAAAGAACCAAAACTCACACATTAAGACAGTATCTCCAGCAATTAGAAACAGACCAACAAAGGGAACCTATAGTCACCAAAACAAAAGAAATAATAAAGAGTAAGAGTAGAAACAAATGAGATAGAAAACAGAAAACTATAGAAAGAATCAACAGGACAAGAAGCTGGTTCTTTGAAAGGATTAATAAAATTGGCAAACCTAACAAAAGAAAATTGGGAGAAGATACAAATAACATGCATTAGAAACCACATGGGAGATGTCACAACAGAACCAAAGGAAATCAAAATGATAATAACAGAATACTATGAAGAGTTGTACTCCAACAAATTTGAAAACTTAGAAGATATGTATACATTTTTACAAAAATATGACCTACATAAACTTATACAGACCTATAACAAAAGAGGACATTGATCAGGTCACCAAAACATTCCAAACCAAAAGAAGTCCAGGTTCAGATGGCATCACTGGTGGTTTTTACCAAACATTGAAGGAAGAGCTGTCACCAATTCTACTCAAATTATTCCAGAATATAGAGGAGGATGGAAAAGTTTCTAATACATTTTATGAAACAAGGATTACACTCATACCAAAACTAGGAAAGGACATCACTAAGAAAGAAAATTATAGACAAATATCTCTCATTAACATAAGTGCAAAAATTCTCAACAAAATCCTAGCCAACAATGTCCAACAGAACATTAAACAAATAGTACATCATGACCAAATGGGATTCATACCAGGGATGCAAAGGTGGTTCAACATTAGAAAAACAGTCAATGTAATCCATCATATAAATAAGAAAAAGAAACAAAAAACTACATGATCATATCGTTTGATGCCTAAAAGGCATCTGAAAAAATCTACATACATTCCTGATAAAAATACTCAAAAAGGTAGGAATTGAAGGGAAATTTCTCAACATAATTAAGAGCATATACATAAAACCAACAGCCTACATTACTCTCAATGGAAAGAACTGAAAGCCTTTCCTCTGAGAACAAGAAATAGACAAGGATGCCCTTTGTAACCACTCCTATTCAACATTGTTCTGGAAGTCTTAGCCAGAGCTCTACGACAAGATAGGGAAACTAAAGACATCCTAATTGACAAAGAGGAAGCAAATCTCTCTTTATTTGCAGACGATATGATCCTATACATAGAAAACTTCCAAAACTCAGTAAAAAAGCTACTAGACATTATTGGAAGATTCAGCAAAGTGGCAGGTATAAGATGAACATACAAAAATAAGTTGGATTCCTCTATACTAATAGTGGCAGCACTGAAAAGGACATTAGGAAAGCAATACCATTTACAATAGCCATGCAAAGGATGAAATATCTAGGATTAAACGTATCCAGAGAAACAAATAACCTATATAAACAATAATACAAAACACTGCTATATGAAATGAAAAGAGATTTACAAAAATAGAAGAATATACCAAGCCTCCTGAATGGGAAGATGCAACATTGTGAAAATTTCAATACTGCCCAAGGTACCCTAGACATATAATGCAACCCCAATCCAGATTCCAATGACATTCTTCAAAGAGATGTAAAAAACAATCACAAACTTTATACGGAAAGGAAAGAGACCCAGGATAAGGAAAGAATTGTTTAATAAGAAGAATTAAGATGTAAGCCTCTCACTCCCCTGATTTCAAATTTTACTACATGGCTACAATGGTCAAAACATTTTGATATTGGTACAATGAAAGATACATAGATCAATGAAAAAGAATCAAGAATCCAGAAATTAACCTATCCATATACAGCCAACTGATTTTCGACAAAGTGTCTAAGTATATTGCATGGAGAGGAGAGAGTTTCTTCAACAGATGGTGCTAGCAGAACTAGAAAAAGATATGCAGAAGATTGAAACAAGACCTTTACCTCTACCATATGTAAAAAAAATACTTGGCATGGAATAAAAACCTAAATGTGAATCCCAGAATTATAATGGCTATCAATGAAAAAATTGGGACAAATTTGAAGGTTCTAATGCAGGGCACACACAAACTACAAAACATTGTGGAAATTAAACAATCAAAAGTAGCCCAAATAGATGATTGGGACATACTAAAAATTAAAAATATATGAGCATGAAAAGACTTCAACAAAACATTGAAAAGGGAAACCACAATATGAGAAAAAATCTTTTGCAACAATGCATCTGACAAAGGACTAATTTCTAAAATACATAAGAAAGTGCAGCACCTCTACAAGAAAAAGGCAAATAACCCAATTAAAAAAATGGGCACAAGAGATGCTGGGCTTGATGGCAGTACGGTAGAGGTGCAGTGATTTTTAGCTTCAGCAATATCACAGAATATCAAACATAGCAGATTCAGGGCAGAACTCCAAAACTCAGAACCATATAGGTAGGATTATTTTAAAAGTTTGAAGACTTATAGCTAGTGAAACTTGAAGTGGAAGTAAGAAATTGCATACTTTTTAACCTGCTGGGTTCGACGATCCTCAGCCAGCAACATGGGTGAGACCAAACGGCAAGACCAAATGGGAAAGCAGACACATCATGGAAAAATGACATGGGAACCTCAGAGTAAAGGTGGACAATACACTTTGTCCGTTTTGCTTTGTTCTGATTTTCTTTTCTTTTCTTTTCTTTTCTTTT
>NW_006409007.1:493024-496331 GCF_000296735.1 Chrysochloris asiatica | reverse complement strand
ACCTGGAGGCAATCAGAAAGCATAAAAAAACAAAAACACATACTCAATTAAGTATTAAGGCTAGAGTTAAACACTAAACATGTCAAAGAAGCAAAAGCAGATGACCATATCAGCACATGTCCAGAAACAAAATAAAATGTCTGAGACAAATGACCTAGAGGTAGACCTGAACTCAATTCTGGAAGGAAGGCAGGCCTTGGAAATACCTGAGTAGGAATTCAGAAATACGATGATAAAATGTTTCAAAACACTTTACAATAGAGTGGATAAAAATAAGGAAGAAGTAAGGAAAGTGTTACAGGAACAGTCAAATAAGATAGATACATCATTGGGAATAATTCAAAACCTACAGAAAGAGGTGCAAATTATCAATAATAGAATATTAGAAACAGATAATACACTGAGAGAGCAAAGGAGTAGAATAGAAGAGATGGAAGGCAGAATCAGTGAGCTGGAAGACAAATCTGTCAATACCACTAAGATAGAAGAGAGCACAGAAAAAAGGATAAAAATATCTGAAGAAGTTCTAAGATTCATGTTGGACATACAGAATGAAGAAGACAGCAACACCACAACAAAGAAAAAAAAAAAGAAAGAAAAAATGGATAATTACAGAGTGTACATGAATTAAATGCACCAGGTAAGAGACAGAGGGTGGCAGAATGGATAAGAAAACAAGATCCTTCAATATGCTGTCTACAAGAGACACATCTTACACACAGAGACAAAAATAGATTAAAAGTCAAAGGACAGAAAAAATATCTATCAAGCTAATTGCAATGAAAAACAAACAGGAATGTCAGTACTAATCTCTGATAAAATAAACTTTAAGGCAAAAACTAGCATAATACATAAAGATGGACATTATCTCATGATTAAAGGGACAATTGAACAAGATGGCATAACCGTAATAAATATCTATTCTCCCAGTGAAAGAGGTCCACAATATATAAAGTAAACTCTAATAGATTTAAAGAAATAGATGAATCTATAATAATAGTGGGTGATTTTAATACACCACTTTCAAAAATAGATAGAACTAGAAAGAAACTTGACAAAAGCAAAAAGATGGAAACAGCCTAAGTGCCCATCAACTGAAGAATGGATAAACAAACTGTGGTACATACACACAATGGAATATTTGGCTACCTTGAAGAATGACAAGGAAGCTGCAAACAACCACATAAACATGGATGAACCTTGAAGACATTATCTTGAGTAAAATTAGTCAGTCACAAAAAGAAAAACACTGCATAGGACCACTACTATATAAGACTAAGGAAAATAATCCATACTAAAGGGGGGATTCATTCTTTGCTGGTTACCAGGATATGCAGGGTGGGGTGAGTGGAGAAGGGGATGGTGGAGTACAGTGCAGAAAATAGACACAGGATAGTCTGTGTGCAAGGGAGAGGAAAATACACAAGAAGGGGGAGGGGAATGGATGAACAAAGTAGACAGGAAAACAATTAGGCAGGTTTGCATGGACTAAGCGGGACAGAGGTAAAGAATGATGTATGTACAACCTTGGAACAACAGGGCTCTGGGACACAGGGATTGAGATATTGTTGGAATGGGGGAAAGGGGGGAAATAATGCTAAGAAGATTGGCTGTCTTTTGAATCTTGGTTTCCTGGCATACCATTATAAAATAGACACTTGACAGGGAGAGAAAGGAATTGCCTGAAATATCACCATAGAAAGCTTATAAGTCCATCTTCTGCCTATAACTGATTGGAATACTTAAAATGGGGCTACAATGTGCCCAGTGAAGGAGGCTTCCTGAATAGCCTCTGCAGTACATTAAGACCATAGTTGGAATCCTGAACCACATCCACATTCTTCTGAAGAGGGAAATTTCCATTTGAAAGGACAATCAGACCAGTCAGGAACAGCAAGAACAGAAGATACCTATTGAAAGAAAGACCCACAGGAAAAATACAAAAAATATATACGCAATCTGACTCATTATTACAATAACAAGCAAGTTGCTTGCCCAGGAGACATCAAGGAAAGTGGTCGGGTGCCTTCAGGGCAAACCCCCTTCCAAGACTAAGACTCAATGGGAATGCATGCTCTGATTGGTGACCATGTTCATCACCAATAAGGGGAAGTGAGGGAAAAACAGCAATGAAACTGCAAGTTAAGCCCTACAAACTTCAATAGACCCTGTGAACCTGGTTGGAGACCTGGTTGGCCAGCAGTGTGGCAAGACCTGGGGATTCTTGCACTCAGTGTCAGTGACATTGCCACAGAGGAATAGAGTGGAGAGTGTAGCATCCTGCTGATAAGAAAAGAAGGCATATGCATTAGAACACCAACACTTGCAGATAATACCCACTTGACCTGGCTTCAATGACTAGATGATCAGAGATCAACTAGAAGAAGAAAGAAAAGGGGAAAAAGAGTAATCTGATACAATTTGATGAACTTGACTTCCACCTATGGATGCAGTAGCTCAAAAGAGGGAACAAACCTTTATAGCGAGGCTCATTCTCACCCCTACACAGAGAAGACAGGGGTGGGAAACTTGGACATTGGACACCCAAACTGGGAGGAGGGGGTTACAAAGGCAAGAAGTGACTGGATTATAAGCTTTCAAGAGAGAACCTAGGTCCAGAGGGCATGGAGGAAGGTAGCATCTCCACTGAGTAGTATCCAATCTGTTTGGGTGGGACTGATGAAAAAAGATGTGGATAAGTCTCTTGTGATACAATAGTGGATAATTGTTATCAGGACTGATTGTGAGGGTTGGAAATGTAAAGGTAGAAGTTTTGTAGCAAAAGGAGGGGAGTGATTAACTTTGTAGTCTAGGAGCGGAGGTCCTGGGACCAACAAGTGAGAAGAGCAGAGAGTGGGACCTTACCAGAGAAGCAGTGATGCCAGAGATGATAACTTGGAGAGATGGAGTGGCTGGGGACTTTAGACCCAGAGAGGGAGAGGGGGTGTGTGCTGATGTCCAGGGGACAGTCTTGCAGGGTATATCATTTGGTTGATTGAGACTGCATGGAGGGGATTGTAACCATGGCAATGAAACGATATACGAAAGGATGAATATAAAGCTAATGTTCTCCCATGTAAACTATCACATAATTCACAATAAAACATTAAAAAAAGACAGAAAGAAAGAACACAAAATGCATGAACTCAGCAAAGGAAGACAAGCAGAACAAAGAAAACAACAACAACACACACGCACAAAACACACCAAATGGCAGTAATTAATCCATACCTATCGATAATTACATTGAATGTAAATGAATTACATGTACCAGGTAAGAGATGGAGGGTGGCAGAATGGATAAGAA
>NW_006409007.1:490692-491373 GCF_000296735.1 Chrysochloris asiatica | reverse complement strand
TGAAGTTTACATGGAAGAACATCAGTTTTACACTCATCCTATTGTATTTTGTTTCATTGAAATGATTACAGTCCTCTCCATACATCATCAAATAACCAAAGGATATACCACACAGGCTCCCTGCACCCTCCCCCCACCCACGCCTGGCCGCCAGCACACAGCTCTTCTCCCTCCTTGAGTCCAGTGTTCCCAGCTGCTCCATCTGCCCTTACCATCGTCTCTGTCTCCATCCCTGGCGTCACTGCCTCTCCATCCCTGGCGTCATGGTCCTGCTCTGTTCTTTTCACTTGTTGGTCCCAGTGACCTCCACTCCTGGGCTGCAAGATCAATCACTTTCCTCCTTTTGTCACAAAACATCTACCTCTATATTTCCTAGGCTCACAGTCAGTCCTGATGGCAATTATTCACTGTTGTACCACAAGAGTCTTATCCCCATTTCCTTTTGCCAGCCCAATCCCAACTGATTGGAAATTACAGTGGTGCTTCTACATTTTCTGTCCCCAGCTGGAACTAGGCTCCCTTGTGAAATTTTGTAATCCAGTCACTTATTGCCTTTATAGCCGCACCCCCCCCCCATTTTGGGTAGCCAATGTCTAAGTGGCCCATCCATGTCACCCCTGCATACTGAGGGGGTGGGAGTGATCCTCACTGTAAAGATTTCTTCCCTTTTTTTCAGCTACT
>NW_006409007.1:479508-488595 GCF_000296735.1 Chrysochloris asiatica | reverse complement strand
TGTTTGTTGGCTGCCTGGATATCTTCCTAGGTGAAGTGTCTGTTCATGTCCTGTGCCCATTTTTAAATTAGGTTATTTGTCTCTTTCTTGTAGAGGTGTTGTAGTTTCTTATATATTTTAGAAATGAGTCCCTTTTCTGATGTGTCATTGCAAAAGATTTTTTCCCCTTCTGTGGGTTCCCTTTTTACTCTTTTGGTGGAGTCTTTTGGTGCACATAAGTTTTTAATTTTTAGTATGTTCCACTCATCTATTTTGTCTACTTTTGTTTGTGTACTTTTCAAAATGTTTCAAGCTGTTTGGTAGTCTATGTAGTCCCTGGATTAGAGCCCTCACATTTGTCTCTATTTTTTCATTGATGACTTTTATAATTTTGGGATTCACATTTAGGTCTTTAATCCATGCTGAGTTGGTTTTTGTATAGGGAGTGAGGTAAATATCTTGTTTCAATCTTTTGCATATCGCTTTCCAGTTCTGCCACACCATCTGTTCAAGGGACTATATCTTTCCCATGTAACATACCTAGACACTTTGTCAAAAATCAGTTGGTTGTATGTGGATTGGTTAATTTCTGGATTCTTGAGTCCATCATTGATCAAAGCATCTTTCATTGTACCAGTACCAGGCTGCTTTGACCACTGTAACTGTGTAGTAGATTTTGAAATCAGGGAATGAGAGGCTTCCAAACTTCTTCTTTTTCTTGAGCAGTGCTTTGTTTATCCTGGGTCTCCTTCCTTTCCATAATAAGTTTTTTATAGTTTTATCCATCTCTGTGAATGATGTTGTCAGAATCTGGATTGGAATAATTGAAAGTGTAAATAGCTTCGGGTAGTATTGACATATTCACGATGTTGAGTCTTCCTATCCAGGAACATGGTATGTTCTTCCACTTTTATAAGTCTCTTTTGGTTTCTTGTAATAGTGTTTTGTAATTCTCTTTGTAAAGGTCCTTTGTTTCTCTGGTTACATGTATTCCTAAATGTTTCATCTTTTGGGCACCTATTGTAAATGGTATTTCTTTCCTAATGTTTTTTTTTCAGTGTTTTCATTGTTACTATAAAGGGATCCAACTGATATTTTATGTTGATCTTATATCCTGCCACCTTGCTGAATCTTCCAATGATGTCTAGTAGCTTTTTTTTTTTTTTTTTTTTTTTACTGATTCTTTGGGGCTTTCTATGTATAAGATCATATCATCTGCAAAAATAGAGAGTTTTATTTCCTCTTTGTCAACTTGGATGCCTTTAGTTTCCCTTTCATGCCATATAGCTCTGGCTAATACTTCTAAAACAATATTGAAAAGGAGTGGTGACAAATGGCATCCTTATATGGTTCATGTTTGCAGAGAGAAGGCTTTTAGTTTCTCTACATTGAAAGTAATGTAGGCTTTGGTTTTGTGTATATGCTCTTTTTTATGTTGAGGAATTTCCCTTCAACTCCTATTTTGTTGAGTGTTTTCATCAAGAATGAATGTTGGATTTTGTCAAATGCCTTTTCTGCATCAATCGATATGATCTTTTTTTTTTTTTCCTTTTTCTTATTTATATGGTGGATTACATTTATTGTTTTTCTAATTTTGAACCATCCTTGCATCCCTTTTATGAAACACACTTGGTCATGATATATTATTCTTTTGATGTGCTGCTGGATTCTGTTGGCTATGATTTTGTTGAGATTTTTTGCATCTATGTTCATGAAGGATATTGGTCTGTAGTTTTCTTTGTTAGTGATGGCCTTCCCTGCTTTTGGTATGAAGGTTATGTTTACTACATAAAATATATTAGGATGTTTTCTGTCCTCTTCTATATTTTGTAATAATTTGAGTAGAATTGGTGTCGGCTATTCTTGAATGTTTGGTAGAACTCACCAGTGAAGCCGTCTGGGTCTGGACTTCTTTTGGTTGGGATTTTTTTTTTTTTTTTTTTTTTATATGACCTGATCAATTTCTTTTTTTGGTTATTGATCAGTTAAAATTTTCTACTTGACTCTGTGTAAAGTTTGGTAGGTTGTGTTTTTCTAAAAATGTATCCATCTCTTCTAAGTTTTCAAATTTGTTGGAGTACAACTCTTCATAATATTCTGTTATTATCCTTTTGATTTCTTTTGGTTCCTTTGCGACATTGCTCATATGGTTTCTAATGTGAGTTATTTGTGTCTTTGGTTATGTTTGCCAATTGTTTGTAAATTTTATTAATACTTTCAAAGAACCAGCTTCCTGTCCTGTTGATTCTGTATTTTTTCTGTTTCCCATCTCATTTATTTCTGCCATCTCATTTATTTCTGCTCTTATCTTTATTATTTCTTTTCTTTAGGTGACTGTAGATTCCCTCTGTTGGTCAGTTTCTAATTGTTGTTTGATGTTGTGTTAATATGTTAATTTTGGTTCTTTCTTCTTTTTGTGACATAGCCACAGAGGAGTAGAGTGGAGAGTGAAGCATCCAGGTGATAAGAAGAGAGAGTATATGCATAAGAACACCCATACTTGCAGATAACACCCACTTGACCTGGCTTCAATGACTGGATGATCAGAGCTCAATTAGAAGAAGAAAGAAGAGGGAAAAAGGAGTAACCTGATACAATTTGATGAACTTGACCTACACCTATGGATACAGTTGTTCAAAAGAGGGAACAAACCTTTAAGACGAGGGTTTTTTTCCACCCCCTCCATACACAGAGTAGACAGGGATGGGCAACTTGGACATTGGCTACCCAAAATGGAGGTAGGGGGGAGGGGGACCAGGCTAAAAAGGCAAGAAGTGACTGGCTTACAAGCTTTCAAGAAGGAACCAAGATACAGAGGGTGTGGAGGAAGGTAGAATCTCCAATCTGTCTAGGTGGGGCTGATGAAAGGAAATGCGGATAGGTCTTTTGTGATACAATAGTGAATAATTGTTATCAGGACTGATTTTGAGGGTTGTACATGTAAAAGTATACATTTTGTAGCAAAAGGAGGGGAGCGCTTGACTTGGCAATCTAGAAGTAGAGGTCCCTGGGGTCATCAAGGGAGAAGAGTGGAGGGTGGGACCCTACCCAGAGAATCAGTGATGCCAGAGATGGATGCAGAGACGATGACGTGCAGAGATGGAGTGGCTGGGGACTTTACACCCAGGGAGGGAGAGGGGCTGTGTGCTGATTACCGGGGTAAAGGCTCAAAGAATATACCCTTTGGTTGGTTGATGATGCATGGAGTGGATTGTAACCATGGCAATGAAACAATATGTGATAGGATGAATGCAAGGCTATTGTTATCCCATGTAAACTATCACATAATTCACAATAAAACAATAAAATAAATAAATAAATAAAAAGGGCACAGGACATGAACAGATACCTCACCAAGGAGGAGATTCTGGCAGAAAACAAGCATATGAAAATATGTTCACTATTACTAGCCATTAGAGAAATACAAATCAAAACAACAATGAGATATCATCTCACACCAGCAATAACAGCAAAGATTTAAAAAATAAAGTACAATAAATGCTGGTGAGGATGTGGAGTGACTGGGACCCTCCTACATTGCTGGTGGGATTGCAAAATGGTACATCCACTCTGGAAAGCAATATGGTGTTTCCTCAGAAAGTTTGAAGTAGAAATACCTTAAGATCCAGCAATTCCTCTACTTCGTATATATCCATTAGAAATATGAGCCATAACACAAATAGATATATGCACACCAATGTTCATAGCAGCACTATTTACAATAGCAAAAAGATGGAGACAACCTAAGTGCCCTTCAATGGAAGAATGGGCAAACAAACTTTGGCCCATACACACAATGGAATACTATGCTACCTTTAAGAATAACAAGGATGCTGCAAGCCAACCTATAACATGGATAAACATTGAGGACATTATACAGAGTTAAATTAGTCAGTGAAATACTGCATAGGACCATTATTATAAAAGACTAAGAAAAAGTAACCACAATAAAAGGGGGAAAAATTCTTTGTTGGTTACCAGGGTGTAGGATGTAGGCTGTGGGGTGAGAGGAGGGAGGGGAAAATGGAGTACAGGGTAGGGAATAGACACAGGATAGTTTTGGTGATAGTGGGGGTGGCAATACACAAGAAGAGGGAGGGGAATGGAAGAACAAGACGAATGAGAGAACAGTAATGTAGGTTTGCATGGACTAAGTGGGGCAGAGGTAAATGATCATGTGTGTTCAAACTTAGAACAACAGGGGTCTAGGATACAGGGATTAAGGCATGGTTTGAATGGGTAAAAGGGGGGAAATGGTGTTAAGATGCTTAGCTGTCTTTTGAATCTTGTTTTCCCTTGCCTGTTTCTGTAAAATAGACACTTGAGTGGGAAAGAAAGGAATAGCCAGAAACATCACCACAGAAGGTGTGTAATTCCATCTTCATCCTATAACTGATTTGTTGTTGTCATGTGCTGTGGAGTCAGTTCCAACTAATAGCGACCGTATTCAGGGTTTCCAAGACTGGAAATCTCTACGGGAGCAGAAAGCCTCATCTTTCTCCTGCGGAACAACTAGTAGTTCGAAATTGCTGACCTTGCAGTTCATGGCCCTATTCTTAAGCACTACACTACCAGAGCTCCTATAACTGATTGAAATACCTAAAATGGGGCTAGAACTTGCCCAGTGAAGGAGGCTTCCTGTGGAGCCTTTGCATTGCATAAGATCTTAGGTGGAATCTGGATCCCCATCCAGAATCTTCTATGGTGGGGCATTTCCACTTGAACTGACAAGCAGAACAGGCTGGAAGTGCTAAAAGAACAGAAGATGATCTTGTAAGAAAGACCAGCAGAAAAAATTAAAAACAATAATGTCAGTCCAATGTACTACTACAAGAACAAGCAAGTTGTTCACCAGGGAGCCATCAAGGCAAGTAGTCAGGTCCCCTCAGGGCAAACCCCCTTCCAAGACTGAGACTCAAGGGGAATACATGAGCAGGCATGTGTTCTTGCTGGTGACCACATCAGTCTACCAATAAGGGGAAGTTGGGGGAAAAAGCAAAAAAGCTAAGTCTGACCACATTCAACAGACTCATTTCCATCTGGATTGAGACCTAGTTGGCCAGTAGTATGGTGAAAACTGGGGTCTCCTGGACCCAGGGATAGGGACATGGCCACAGAGACCTAGAGCAGAGAGTGAAGCATTCAGCTGATACGAAGTGAAGGGAGATGCACAAGAACACCCATACAAGCAGACAGCACCCATTTGACCTGGCTTCAATGGCTGGATGATTAGAAGTCGACTCAAACCTTAAGGTCAGCGGTTCGAAACTACCAGATGCTCCGTGGGAGAAAGATGAGGCTTTCTACTCCCGTAAAGATTTACACCCTTGGAAACCCTGTACAGGGTCGCTATGGGTCGGAACCGACTCTACGGCACTTAACAACAACAACAAAAGGAAGAAAGAAGAAGAAAAAAGGAGTAATCTGCTACAATTTGATGAACTTGACCTAAACCTATGGATGTAGTAGCTCAAAAGAGGGAACACATCTTTACAGTGAGGATCATTCCCACTCCCTCGGTACACAAGGTTGACAGGGATGGGCAACTTAGACATTGACTTCCCAAAATGGAGTGGGGTGGGGTGGGGCTACAAAAGCAAGAAATGACTGGCTTATAAGCTTTCAAGAAGAAGCCTAGTTTCAGAGGGAGCAAGGGAAGGCAGACTTTCCACTGAGTTTGGGCAGGGCTGGCAAAAGGAGATGGACATAAGACTTGTGGTTCAGTTGTGAATAATTGCTATCAGGACTGACCGTGAGTGTTGGAAATGTAAAGGTAGACATTTTGTAGTGACAGGAGGGGAGTGGTTCACTTTGCAGTCCAGGAGCGGAGGACCCTGAGACCATCAAGAGAAAAGAGCGGAGCTCAGGACCCTATCCAGAGAAACAGTGACACCAGAGATGGATGCAGAGACAATGAGGTGGAGAGATGGAGCAGCTGGGTACTCTGGACTCAGGGAGGGAAAAGGCCTGTGTGCTGATGGCCAGGAAACATGTGTGTGGGGTCTGACCTTTGGGGTTGTTTTTTTCTGTTTTTGTTTGTTTGTTTGTTTGTTTCTTTGTTTTTTATGTTTTATTGTGGATTATGTGATAGTTTACATGGGAGAACATTAGCTTTACATTCATCCTATTGTATATTGTTTTATTGCCATGATTACAATCCCCTACAAGCATCATCAAAAAACCAGTTTATACCCTGCAAGCTTGGCCCTCAGTCATCAGTACACAGCCCTTCTTCCTCTCTGGGTATAGAGTCCCCAGACACTGCATATTTCCACATCACCCACTCTGCCTCCATCTCTGGTCTCACTGTTTCTTTGGGTAGGATCCCTCGCTCTACTCTTCTCCCTTGATCGTCCCAGGGACCTCCACTCCTGGACTGCAAAGTCAACCACTCCCCTCCTGTTGCTACAGAACATCTACCTTTACATTTCCAGCCCTCACAGTCAATCCCAATAGCAATTATTCACTATTATATCACAAGAATCCTATCCCCATCTCCTTTCATCAGCCACCCCACTATAGATTGGATGCTACTCAGTCTAGTTTCACCTTCCTCTGCACCCTCTAACCTAAGCTCCCACTTGAAAGATTGTAAGCCAATCACGTCTTGCCTTTTTAGCTCCCCTCACATTTTGGGTAGCCAATGTCCAAGTTGCCTATCCCTGTCTACCCTATGTACCAAGGGGTGGGAATGATCCTCGCTGCAAAGATTTGTTCCCTCTTTTGAGCTACCATCCATAGGTGTAAGTCAAGTTCATTAAATTGTATCATATTACTCTTTTTTCCTCTTCTTTCTTCTTCAAGTTAAGTTCTGATCATCCAGCCATTGAAGCAAGGTCAAGTGGGTATTAACTCCAAGTGTGGGTGTTCTTGTTTATATCCCCTCATTCTTATCAACTGGACACTTCACTTTCCACTCTAATCCTCTGTGGCTATGTCACTGATTCTGGGCCCAGGAGTCCCCAGGTCTTGCCATATTGCTGGCCAACCAGGTCTCCCCAAAGGTTCACATGAGCCTATTGAACGTGGCAGGACTTAGTTCACAGCTTCATTTCTGTTTTTCCTTCACTTTTCCTTACTGGTGCCTACATGGTTACCAGTCAGAGCACATGTCTGCTTGTGTATTCCCCTTGAGTCTTAGTCTTGGAAGGTGGTTTGCCCTGAAGGGACCCACCACTTGCCTTGATGTCTCCAGGGCAAGCAACTTGCTTGTTCTTGTAGTTGTCAGTCAGACTGCCATTATTTTTCCTGTCAGTCTTTCTTTCAAGAAGTATCTTCTGTTCTTCTAGTTGCTCCAGGTTGGCCTGCTTGTCCTTGAAAGTGGAGATTTCTCACCTCAGAAGATTCTGGATGGATTCAGGATTCTATTTATGGTCTTATGTAATGTAGAAGCTCCACAGGGAGCCTCCTTCACTGGACAAGTTGTAGCCCCATTTTAGTTATTCCAATTAGTTATTGGCTGAAGATGGACTTACAAGCTGTCTATGGTGATATTTCTTGCTATTCCTTCTCTCCTCCTCAAGTGTCTATTTTACAATGGTATGCAAGGGAGACCAAGATTCAAAAGACAGTCAAGCATCTTAATATTATTTTCCCCCTTTTACACATTCAAACCATGCCTTAATCCCTGTATCCTGGACCCCTGTTGTTCCAAGGCTGTGCATACATCATTATTTACCTCTGTCCCACTTAGCCCATGCAAACCTGATTAACTGTTTTCCCATCCATTGTGTTATTCCATTGCCCTACAATTTCTTGTGTATGCTCCCTTCCCAGCGCCCAAACTATCCTGTGTCTATTCCCTACCCTGTGCTCCACCTTCCTCTCCCTCCCCTAACCCCACCAGCCACATCCCTGCAACCAGCAAATAATTCTCCCCACCCCCCACCCTTTTAGTATGGGTTTATTTCTTAGTCTTTTATAATAATGGTCTTATGCAGTATTTGTCCTTTTGTGACTGACTAATATCATTCAATATAATGTCCTCAAGGTTCATCCATGTTATGTGGTGGCTAAGAGCTTCCTTGTTGTTCTTCAAAGTAGCATAATATTCCATTGTGCGTATGTACCACAGTTTGTTTATCCATTCTTCAGTTGATGGGCACTTTGGCTGTCTCCATCTTTTTGCTATTGTAAATAGTGCTGCTATGAACATTGGTGTACATGTATCTACTCGTGTTATAGCTCGTACTTCTTGTGGGTAAATATCAAGTACTGGAATTGCTGGATCATACGGTATTTCTATTTCCAACATTCTGAGGAAGCCATATTGTTTTCCAGAGAGGTTGAACCATTTTGCAATCCCACCAACAATGCAGGAGTGTCCCAGTCTCTCCACATTATTGATCATAATGTATTATTTGTTTGATGTGCTGTTGGATTCTGTTGAGAATTTTTGCATCTATGTTCATGAGGGATATTGATCTATAATTTTATTTCTTAGTAACGTCTTTCCTGGGTTTGGTATGAGAGTTATGCTTGCTTCATGAAATGTATTAGGAAGTTTTCCATCCTCCTCTATATTCTGGAATAATTTGTGTAGATTGGTGACAGATCTTCCCTGAATGTTTGGTAGAACTCGCTAGTGAAGCAGTCTTGACCTGGACTTCTTTTGGTTTGGAGTTTTTTGATGACTTGATCATTTTTGTCTCTTTTGTGGGTCTGTTCAGGTTCTACTTTACACTGTGTAAGTTTAGGTTGGTCGTGATTTTCTAAAAATGTATCCATCTCTTCTAAGTTTTCAAATTTGTTGTAGTATAACTTTTCATAGTATTCTGTTATTATCCTTTAATTCCTTTGGTTCCTTTGTGACATCACTCATGTGGTTTCTAATGCCTGTTATTTGTATCTCCTCCCTCTTTTCTTTTGTTAGGTTTGCCAAAGGTCTGTCAATTTTGTTAATCCTTTCTATGAACCAGTTTCTTGTCCTGTTGATTCTTTCTATAGTTTTTTGTTTCCTGTCTCATTTATTTGTGCTCTAGTCTTTATTATTTTTCTTTTGGTGGCTGTAGGTTCCCTCTGTCTGCTTCTAATTCTTGTAGATGCTGTGTTCATGTGTTAATTGTGGTTCTTTCTTCTTTTAGGATATGTGCATTTATTGCAATAAAT
>NW_006409007.1:476327-477707 GCF_000296735.1 Chrysochloris asiatica | reverse complement strand
GCTTTCCTGACTTCTTCCTTATTTTATCAACTCCTTTGTAAAGTGCTTTGAAATATTTTATAATAATTTTTCTGAACTCCTTCTCAGGCATTTCCAAGGCCTGCCCTCCTTCCAGAATGTAGTCCAGAGCTACCTCTAGGTCATTTGTGTCAGACATTTTATCCTGTTTCTGGACATGTGCTGATAAGACCATCTATTTTTGCTTCTTGGGCATGTTCAGTGGTTAACTGTAGCCTTATTGTTAATTGAGTGTTTCCTTGTTATTTTTTTATGCTGATTGACTCCTGGTAGATGTGATCAGGAGGTGGCTTCCCTTTTCACTCTTCTTACTGCTTAACTCAAGAAACTTTCACATGTGTTGTCTGCTTCCCTGGTGTATGGCAGTTGGTAGTGGTTCTTGCTTGGATTGTGGGGTTTTATAGTGTTTGATTGTAGCTTGACTGTATGGCAACATTTTCTGTCTCTTTTTTGGGTAATATAGGAAGAGAAATATCACCCTGAATGTAAAAGGGGGAAACAAACAAACAAAAGCCACTGCAAAAAGCAAAAGAAAAATATATTGGATACTTTAGTCAATAATTTCAGAAAAGAGATAGGAGAGAGAGAAGGAACAAAAAATTCTGTAGCCTAAGATGGGTATGATTTTAATATACTCTTTCAGCTTCTTGCCTTCAAGTTCACCTAATAATTTCAAGATGCCACTGTTGGTTGTTATGCTGTATCTCAGGATTTAAATTTCAGCCATTTTTAGTTTTAGATTCTCTCCCACTCCACACCTCCTATTCTGGCCTTTTCCCTATTAATAAACAGTTCAGGGCCAGCTGTGGCCATTTTGCACTGCCAGTTCATTTTAAGCTGGGACTGGCTCTTAAACCACTGTGAGGATCTGTGCACATGTGTGGTAGAAGAACCCTCCAGTGTTGGGTGTGGGGGATGTCCACTCACTCAGGCACCCCTTTTAGTCCCCAGAGTGGAGATGCAAGAGGCCAATGAACAGATACCAAAAAAAATCAGAACAAAACCAAACCAAACAAAGAATATTGTTCACCTTTGTCTCTGAGTCTCTGAGGTTCACTCTGTGTTAGGTCTGCTTGCTCCCCCACTTGATCTTGCTATTTGGTCTCACCCAATTTGTCGGCTCCAGGCCACTGAGCCTGGCAGATTAAAAAGTGTGAGATTTCTTGCTTCTGATACAAGTTCCACTAGCTCTAAGCCTTCAAAAATTTAAACTATCCCTATGTTTGTGCTTTAGAGTTTTGGAGCTCTCCCCTGAAACTGCTTCATCTGGTATTCTGTGTTATTGCTGACAGATATCTTCACTGCACCTCTACCCTGTTCGACATCAAGCCCCACCTCTCTCCTTTGGTGGTTTGAATATTT
>NW_006409007.1:465197-474381 GCF_000296735.1 Chrysochloris asiatica | reverse complement strand
TTTTTTTTAGTCTGTCTGAAAACTCTGCAGGTCCTACATCTTTTTTCCGCTGTGCATCAAAAGGCCTTAGAGACATTTTGGAACGGGGAAATTGATTCTCAGATTCCTTTAATTATTACCTCCCTAAGGTCTTTCATGTGGCCATGATGGACTGTTACATTATTGTCCCATTGGGAGTCTTGGTTAGGGAACTTAGCATTGGCCGTTAGGACACCTGGACAAGTGGGAAGTTTGTGTTCCCACGGAGCCTTCGCTGCCGTGTGAATCATGGCTCTTTCTTCTCCTGAGAATAGATTTCCTAATATTGACATAAGTTCTGCTCAGGTGTAAATTTGGGAGCTGCCCCATAAGGATCATTAAGAAGTGGTTTTAGTTCCCTTTTTTTTCCTGTCACCTGAATCAGTTAGGGGTGCATTGAGGAACCCAATTTCTCCTCCTCCTAAGGGGACTTTTTTTTAGAGGAAAAAAACGGGTTCCAGCGGACTCTTGCAGGGAGGGGGAAAAGGAAGGTTTTGTATATCTTTTTGGCACTGTGTGATTTCTTATCTAAGTCCAGGCAGAGAAGGGTATCTTAGTAGCATGGGAAAATTGGGCTCCGTAGGGGGAAGCAGGCTCTGGGGAGGAGGGCTCAGGGTTGTGAGTCTGGGGTGTGGGAAGAAGAGCAGGATTATAAGGTGAGGGTAGAGAGAAAGGGGGGTCCTAAGGGGAAAAAAAAGATTTTCTTTCTCTGCCTTCTTATCCCTTAAGTGCAAATAGGACAACAGGACCCCATCTCCAGCATAGGGCATAATCTATTTCGTCCTGAGAGACAGGGCATTTTGTCATTAACATATTCAATTCAAAGTTGGCAGACTCAGTCCTCGTCTGAGCCAAATTTGGACCAAAAGACAGTTTAAGAATTGGTTCCTGTGTCGTTTTCCCTTTAGTTCGTGCACTATCATTCCAACACTTTAGCATTAATCCTAATAGACTATTAGGCGGAATTTTGTCT
Organism: Chrysochloris asiatica; assembly: GCF_000296735.1. Taxonomy (NCBI): domain Eukaryota; kingdom Metazoa; phylum Chordata; class Mammalia; order Afrosoricida; family Chrysochloridae; genus Chrysochloris; species Chrysochloris asiatica. The sequence continues at coordinate 473,390 of NW_006409007.1, read as the reverse complement.
TTGGTTTCATTTTCTCTAGAGATTCTTTTACTGGTGTTATTTCCCATCCAGGCTACCTGGTGGTGTCTTCTTACAAAAAGGCTCAACCCACCGTATACTTGGAGGTTTCTTACACTCCTTTACTTTTGTTTTGTCCATTTCCAGCCACTTTCCTCTGGGAACATTAGACACAGATTAGCATTGGCATGGTGGAATAAATCCCCAACTTGGATTGAGTCTTTGACTCGATACTGCCCTAAGCCTTAGGAGGTTTTACGGTACCACGGATCAGGACTCCACATGTCTCATTCATACACATACAACCTCGGGGATGTCCTGCCCCTGTGGCTTTTCTTACCTTGTTCCATGCATGGAGTTACCTGGTCACCGCGTGGTGGTGCTTAGTTAGGCCTTTTATCCACTTTGCTTAGAGTCCAGATTTATTCACTTCCTTGGGAGACGTCAACCAATCTCACCCGAGATCTGTTGGGACTAGGCAGCAGGACGCATCTCACTCAGGAGAGAAGGCTAGAGCTGCATCCCAAAGGGAATGGGAAATCCTGGAGGGCCCCAAATTGTTAGAAATGAACCCCGATGTTGCACAAAAACACACTCTATAAGACTAAATTATCTCGGCAAGGCAAAATTTACTTCTGCAGAAGGGTACATGCACATAACTGTACAGCAACAGGCTTGTGAGCACACTGGCAGTCTGCTTGAGTTTTATCCCTTTTGCAAGTCTTAAGGATGTGGCTCACCCCTTTGGCTAGGGCTTTGACCACACCATCTTTTTCCTTACTCAGTCGGCTATTTCAAATTACTAAAGTGTGCATTCTTCTTACTCACTTCAGGACATAGAAAAAAATAATAGCAAGGTCATACAGCCCCTACTCACTTCAGTAAGCAGAAAAAAGTAAAAGAATGGTCACCCAAATACAATAAATAGGATTACAATAATTTTGAAGAAAAGGCATTCATTCACACATTACCTATTTTGTTTGGTTTTCCATATTATTTATTGTAGAGAGTCCATACATCCTTTCTGCCTTGTCTGCCTTCTTGCTGTCTCTGGCCTTTACATTCTTTGAAACCCTTAAATTCTATGAGGCTTTAGGTAGAAGCCCTCAAATTCTATGCTACCAGGTAGTTTTCTGTACTGTATGTCTGAAAAATAATTCTTAGAATTGTCCATTTTAAGGGATAAGGGGTCCAGGAAGTTGCTAATTGAAATTGTTGGCTAGTGTAACAAGAGAAACTCATGCATCCAAGGTATGTGAGTGGGATAAATTGGGAGAGGAATTTTAAATAAGAATGCTACCAACAACCCCATAGTACTCAGTCAATAAGCAACAAGGGGAGGGGCTTTCTCAAGCTAGGAGATAAATTTTTTTTATAAAACTGCAGCACAGTGTGTCTACAAGTTTTCTGGGTTTGATGCCTGATTTTGCAAAATTGAATTTAAAAAGCCTCACTCTTGCTATAATGAGTACAAATTGGATTTCTTGAGTGTTTGTCAGTACATACTTGTGATAACTCATTGGTAACCTCATACGGGATAAGGCGGTCCAACCCAGTTTTCCCTCCAGAGACCCATCAGGGTAAGGTCCTTGTCAAGGGTTTGTCCTAACCTGCCAGGAACCAAGAGGGACTGAGGCAGTACCTGAGGTATCTACAACATTTCTCACACAGCTGACAAAAAAAAATGAGCCACTCTTACTTCTCAGCAATGTTGTAAGTATTCTTTGATAAGATAATAGGCAGTTGATATTTATTATAAAATATACTTGTATATTTCATGCAAGTCAGCAACTCTGCACTTGCAGAATTACCCAGCAGTCTCTTGCCTAAGAAAAAGTGTGTTTTTAATAATCAATCACTGTTTATTTGACACATGGCTGTCTGGGTAAATTTAAATGATGTGTATTTAGGAACCTTGATATAAACTTCTACCTAAGACACACAGTCATTTATCAGCAACTAAGTTGTTGTTAATAATAACCTTTCCCAGGGAAATTGCAGGCAAATGGTTATGTATTTGGTGATATTGGACCTTCACTCAGACATGCTGGGAAACTTAATCTTCCATTTCAGAAGAATAATAGGATATTATGTGGTAGAACAGTGACAAGCTCTGCAAAATAGACTGCATTATTCTTAGTGTCTGAGGTCAGAGGCGGGGTTGGATACACATGAATTTTGCTTTAAAATTGAGTTCATAAGAAGACGTCTTTTATAAAGAGAAGATGAACATTGTTTAATGCTAAGGACCACAGTTCTAATTATAGAATTAAATTTAACATACTATAGTATAATCCCTACAAAAACATTCTTGATGGTGAAGGAAATGGTACAGAAAGTTAAGTGAAATGAGTAGAAATTCCCTGGTCAAGAAGAACTTGGTTGAAGTGACATCAACATGAAAGCTTCCTTCATTGAGTTTTTAGTCTTGCTACACAAAAGGCATAAACATAAACCAGGAAAGTATCAGTGCCTCATATATGATTAAATTTGCTTAAATTGTATCAACAAGTACACATTCCACCTAGAACCAGGGATAAGCAAGTCAATTACCTGAAATAAGTATGGACTTGACATGACTTGGCATGTCAATGACATTTAAATTCTCAAAAATGAATCACTAGGATATTATACACACATAGAAGATTTTCAGAGATTTGGAATCATATTGAGAAGAACATAGTTGTACTACAATGGGCAGAATTGAAAGAAAGTGCTGGTAGCAGAGGAAGTAAGAAAGGATACTAGGACATGCCCTGATGTTGTCACAGTAGTGCCTAGGTAAAGAGGAAGAAAGGTTGTGTTATATAAGGGTACTTAACACTTTAAGATTCTAGAAAAATGGAAATACAAACTAATGTAATTTCCACGTGAACCTTTTGTAGGTCCCTTGTACACATGCCATAACTTGACATTGTAAGCAGGAGAGTTGTTGCCATTGTTAAATTGGGGATTGACCAGCCAAACCTTGCATCTTATATTATTCTTCTAACTTTGTGGAAAATAGACAAGTAGAGAGACAGGATGAATTTTGCATCATTTACTACAAGAATCTGGAGTTCTAGCATGGCACTGTAGGATAAGCGCTAGGCTGCTAATTTCAAGGCTGGCAGTTCAAGGCCACCAACCCATCCTTGGAAACCCTATAAAGCATTGTTATGAATCAGAACTGATTAGACAGCACTTAACAGCAATGAAAAGACTCTAGATTAGCACTTTTCAAACTGTGATGTATGCTTGGGTTCTCTGTGGAAATTGTTAAAATGCAGCTTCTGATTTTGCATTTCTAAGAAACTCACACAAATTTTCAGTTTTGTTGTCAAGTGCTGTTGAATTGGATCCAATTAATAATAATTATACATAAAGTTTCAAGGAATTGTTAGAGAAGTTAGATTATAGTGTTATATTCTGCTAACTTTTGGTTACATAAAATTAACCCCTTTTTCTAGGATAGAGTTGATGACAATACTGATCTGCCAATTCCAAACAATTTTGCATGGAATCATCTTCCATGCAAAATTTAACTTTCTTAAAGTAAATACAAATATCTTGTTTTGTTCTTTAGCAGTTTGCTCTTTTGAAATGCATTTTTTAAAACTTTTTATATTCAGTTGAATGAAAGTTACACTGCAGATCATCAGCTTTACTTTCAGCATGTAATATTTTTTACTTCATTACAATGATTGCATCATCAGTTAACACAGTTAACAGTATTTACTTCTACTCACTTTTTTTTTTTTTTATTTAATGTTTTATTGTGTATTGAGTGATAGTTTACATGGGGGAACATTAGTTTTACATTCATTCTATCTTATATCATTTCATTGCCTTAGTTACCATCCTGTCCATGCATCATCCCCCAATGAAAGGATATACCTTGCATGTCCCCCCAACCCCCACGGTCCTCAGCACCCAGCCCCTTTCCCTCTCTGGGTCTCAACTCCCCAGCCACTCCATCTCTTCACATTGTCCTCTCTATATTCATCTTAGGCCTCACTGCTTCTCTGGGTAGGGTCCCTCTCTCCATTCTTCTCGGTTGATGGTCCCAGGGTCCTCTGCTCCTAGACTGAAAGGTTAGTCACTCCCCTCCTTGCTATAAAATATCCACCTTTACATTTCCAGTCCTCACAATCAGTCCTGGTAACAATTTTCACCATTGTATCACATGAGACCTGTCTGTATTTCTTTTCATCAGCCCTTCCTAGACAGGTTGGGTACTATTCACTGGAGACGCCACTATCCTCCCTGCCCTGTGGATCTAAGTTCCCTCTTGAAAGCTTGTAAGCCAGTCACTTCTTACCTTTGCATCCCTCCCCCCATGTTGGGTAGCCAATGTTCAAGTTGCCCATCCCTTTCCACTCTTTGTGTGAAGGGGGTGGGGATAATTCTTATAGCTGGGAATTTTTTCCTCTTTTGAGCTACTGCAGTTATAGGTGTAGGTCCAGTTCATCAACTTGTATCAGATGATACTTTCTTTTTTTTTTTTTTCCTTTTTCCTCTTCTTTCTTCCTCGGGTTGAGTTCTGTTCATCCAGTCATTGAAGCCAGGTCATGTGGGTCTATTCACTCTTTTAAAAAGTTTTTACTGTGAATTGAGGGATAGTTTATATGGGAGAACATTGGTTTTACACTCATTGTTTCATCACAATGATTACAATCACCTCTATGCATCACCATTCAATAGTATTTGCTTCTATTTTCTCTGTTTTTGTTTTGTTTTGGGTGGGGGAGGGGATGTACATCAAACACTCAGGAATATATAATCATTTAAACAGGCAAAGGACACATTCTGTAAGTCTGTCTCCTGGCTGCCAGCAAACAGTCTTTCTCTTTCCATGAGTCCAAAGTCCTCTGGTGCTCTATCTCGCCATGTCCTCATCGTTGACTCCATCTCTGGTGTTGCTGCTTCTCTGGATAGGGTCCCACATTCTGCTTGTGCTCTACTCTCTTGATGGTCCTAGGGTCCTCTGTTCCTGGAATGTAAGATTAATTACTTACCCCTTTATGTTACAAAACTTCTACCTTTACAGTTGTGACAATCACAATTAGTCATAACAACTACTCACTATTGAATCATAATAATCTTACCCCATCTCCTTTCACCAGACCTGTCTAGACAAGATGAAAACCATTCAGTGGGGATTCTACCTTCCCCCACACACTCTGAAACTAAACTCCCCTTTTGAAAACGTGTAAGCCAGTCACTTCATGCTTTAAAGTCCCTGCCCCCCACTCCATTTTAGGTAGCCAATGTCTAAGTTGCCCATCCCTATCACCCCTGCTTACAGAGGGGTACGATGAAGACTTCTTCCCACTCAGATGGTATTTTGAGCTGCTACGTCAGTAAGCATAGGTCAAGTTTATCAAATTTACACTTGTTTCCTTTATCAATTTTTTTTTAATCTTCTTTAGTGGAGTTGTGATCTTCAAGCCATCAAAGCTAGATCAAATGGATACAATCTGCAAGTTTGAGTGTTCTTGTGCATCTCCCTTCAGTTCATATTAGCTGGAGGCTCCAATCTCAGTTCTAGCCCTCCGTGGCTATGTCCTTGTCCATAGACTCAGGAGACCCCAGCTCTCACCACACTTTGGACAAACCAGTCTCTCCTCTTCTTTCTTTCAACTCTAGGTCAAGGTGTGTCTATGGAACATGGCCAGACTCAGCTTATATCTTCATTGTTTCCTTTCCCCCACTCCACTCACCAGTAGACCAACATGTTCACCAGCAAGCTTGCATTGCTGCTCGTGTGATCCCTTTGAGTTTCAGCCTTGGAGGGGGTGTTATCCTGAAGGGACTTGATTACTTGCCTTGATGGCTCTCCAGTGAACAATTTGCTTTTCCTTGTAGTAACCACTCAGACTTTCATTTTCATTTGTTATTTTGATTTTTCCTACTGGTCTTTCTTTAAAGAAGTATCTTCTGTTCCTCTAGCTGCTCCAGGCTGGTGTGCTGGTCCTTCCAAGTGGGAATGTCCCATCTCAGAAGGTTCTGGATGGTGCTCAGGATTCCACTGCCAAGGCTTCACAAGAAGCTTATTTCCCTGGGCAAGTTCTAGAATCCCTTTTAGGTATTGCAATGAGTTACAGGCTGAAGACTGGCTTACAAGCTTTCAGTAATCATATCTGTTGATATCCCTTTTTATCCCACTCAAGTGTCTATTTTACAATAGTAGGCAAAGGAAACCAGTGTTCATAAAACTGTCAAGCATCCTAACATTATTTCCCCTCTTTACCCAGATTATGCCTTGATCCCTGTATCACAAAGCCCTATTGTTCCAAAGTTGAGCATACATCATTATTTACCTCTGTCCCATTTAGCCCATGCAAACCTACCAAACTGTTTCCCTATCTACCTTGTACTCCCATTCCCCTGCCCCTTCATGTGTACTGCCCTCCCCAATACCCAAACTATAATATGTGTAACCCTTACTCTGTAATCTGTTGTCCCCTCCCTCCCATCCCTGGTAACCTACAATGTTTGTTTGTTTGTTTGCTTTTTCCTTTTAGTATGAGAATCTTTTCTTAGGCTTTTACAATAATGGTTTTATGCAATATTTGTCTTTTTGTGACTGATTAATATCACTCTGCATAATGTCCTCAAGGTTCATCTATGTTATGCAGTGGCTTGTAGCTGCCTTGCTATTCTTCAAAGTAGCATAATATTCCATTGTGTGTATGTACCAAAGTTTGTTTATCCATTCTTCCATTGATGGACACTTACGCTGTCTTTTTGCTAGTGTGAAAAGTGCTGTGATAAACATTGGTGTGCATATATCTACTTGTGTACTGGCTCGTATGTTTTGTGGGTATATACCAAGTAGAGAAATTGCTGGATCATAAGGTATTTATATTTCCAACTTTCTGAGGAAGCGCTTTCCAGAGTGGTTGGACCATTTTGCATTCCCACCAGCAATGTAGGAGGGTCCCAGGCTCTCCACATCCTCACCAGCATTTATTGCCCTTTGCTTTTTTTGAACTTCACTGTTATTGCTGGTGTGAGATGATATTTCATTGTTGTTTTGATATGCATCTCTCTAATGACTAATGATTGTAAACATTTCGTCACATGTTGTTGGCTGCCTGAATGTCTTTCTTGGTGAAGTGTCTGTTCATGTCCTGTGCCTGTTTTTACATTAGGTTGTCTTTCTCTTGTAGAGGTATTGTAGTTTCCTATAGATTGTAGAACTTAGTCCCTTGTCTGACATGTCATTGCAAAAGATATTTTCCCATTCTGTGGGCTCCCGTTTTACTCTTGGTGAAATCTTTTGATGCACATAAGTTTCTAATTATTAATCTGTCCCAGTTATCTATTTTGTCTTTTGTTTGTGCAATTCTTGCAATGTTTGATAGTCTATGTCTGCCCTTTGTTAGAGCCCATAAATGTTTCCCTAGTTTTTCACTGATGACCTTTATAACGCTGAGACTCACTTTTAGGCCTTTAACCCATGTTGAGTTGGTTTTTGTATGTGGTGTGAGGTAACTATCTTATTTCATTTTTTTCCATACTGATTTCCAGTTTTTCCAGCACCATCTGTTGACGAGACCATCTCCTCCCCATTCAATGCATTTTGGTCCTTTGTCAAAGATCAGTTGGTTGTATGTGGAAGGGTGAATTTGTAGATTTTCAATTCTGTTCCATTGATATATGTATCTTTTATTGTACCATTACCAAGCTGTTTTGACCACTGTTGCCATGTAGTAATTTCAAAATCAACGAATGAGAGGCTTCCAACTTTGCTCTTCATCTTAAACATTGTTTTGCTTATCCTGGGTATCTTTCTTCGCCATATAAAGTTTGTAATCATTTTTCCATATCTTTAAAGAATGTCGTTGGAATGTGGGTTGGGATCACATTATATGTGTAGACTGCTTTGGGTAGTAGTGATTTATTTCACTATGTTAAGTCTTCCTATGCAGGAACATGGTATATTCTTTGATTTCAGTAAACCTCTTTTGGTTTCTTATTGTAGTGTTTTATAGTTTTCTTTGTATAGGTCTTTTGTTTCTCAGGTTAGATTTATTCCTAAATATTTCATTCTTTGGCCAGCAACTGTAAATAGTATTGCTTTCTTGATTTCCTTTTCAGTGCTGTCATTGCTGGTATAGAGGAATCTGACTGATTTTTGTATATTGATCTTGTGTCCTACCACTTTTCAGAGTCTTCCAGTGAGTTCTAATTTTTTTTTTTTTTTTTTTT
>NW_006409007.1:456744-464479 GCF_000296735.1 Chrysochloris asiatica | reverse complement strand
TTATGCTTGCTTCATAAAATGTATTAGGAAGTTTTCCATACTCTTCTATATTCTGGAATTATTTGTGTAGAATTGGTGACAGCTCTTTCCTGAGTGTTAGGTAAAACTCACCAGTGAAGCCATCTGGACCTGAATTTTTTTTTTTGTCTGGGAGTTTTTTGATGATTTGATTAATGTCTTTCTTTTTTGTTATAGGTCTGTTCAAGTTTTCTACTTCACTCTGTGTACGTTTATGTAGGTCGTGTTTTTCTAAAATGTCGTGTTCTTCAAAATTTTCAAAATTTTGGAGTGCAACTCTTCATAGTATTCTGTTATTGTTCTTTTTATTTCCATTTGTTCTGTTGTGATATCACGCATGTGGTTTCTTATGCATGCTATTTGTGTCTTTTCCTTCTTCTCTTTGTTGCTAATGATTTGTCATTTTTTTTAATCTTGTCAAAGATACAGCTTCTTGTCCTGTTGATTCTTTCTATAATTTTTCTGTTTTCTATCTCATTTGCTCCTGCTCTAATTATTATTTCTTATCTTCTGGTGACTGTAGACTCACTTTGTTGGTCTGGTTCTAATTGATGGAGATGCTGTGTTAATGTGTGAATGTTGGTTCTTTCTTCTTTTTGGATGTGTGCACTTATGGCAATAAATTGTCCTTTTAGCACCACTTTCACTGTGTCCCAAAGATTTTGGAACATTGTGTTTTCATTCTCCTTTGTTTCTAGGAACTTTGAGAATTCGCGTTTTATTTCTTCTAGTACTCATTAGCTTTTCAGCAGGGTGCTATTCAGTTTTCACGTATTTGACTTTATTTCCTTGGTCTTCCTATTGTTGATTTCTACTTTTATATTATTGTGGTCTGAGAAGACTCTTTGTAGTATGTTGATGTTTGTAAATATTGGAGGCTTGTTTTGTGACCTGAGATATGGTATATTCTAGAGAATGTTCCATGTGCACTGGAAAAGAACATGTATTGTGCTGTTTTGGGATTGAATACTCTGTACATGTCTATAAGATCCAGTTGGCTGATTGTGTTGTTTAGTTTCTCTATGTCTTTGTGGAGTTTCTTTCTGGTTGTTCTATCCTTTTTCATAAGCAGTGTTTTTAAATCTCCCACTATTATTGTAGATTTTTCTATTTATGTTTTCAAATCTATTAGAGTTTGCTTCATATATCTTGTAGCTCTTTCATTGGGAGCATAGATATTTATTATAGTTATGTCATCTTGTTCAATTGTCCCTTTAATCATGAAATAGTGTCCATCTTTATCTATTGTGCTGGTTTTTGCCTTAAAGTTTATTTTATCAGAGATTAGTATTCCTATTCCTGCTCATTTTTTATTGCAATTAGCTTGGTGTATTTTTTTCCATCCTTTAACTTTTAGTCTGTTTTTATCTTTGTTTGTAAAATGTGTCTCTTGTACACAGCATATTGAAAGATCTTGTTTTCTTATCCATTCTGCCACTCTCCATCTCTTAACTGGTACATTTATCATTGACATTCAGTGTAACTATTGGTAGATATTAATTAATTGCTGCCATTATATTAGTTTTTTTTGTGGTGCTGCTGGTTCATTTTTTATGTATGCCTTCCTGTTAAGTTCATGTTTTTTTTTGGTGTGCTATTACCAGTTTCTTCTTAGTTTTAATGTCTCCATGTTCTTCTTGGATTTTCATTTTCTTGGTATGTTGTGAAGTATTAATATTTTTTTTTGTGTAAGATTACTTATAATCTACTAACTTTCCCTCCATTTAAATCAGTATATTGTATCCTACAATCTACCTGACATCTTTACCTCTTGGATCTCTGTTCCTATATTTTCTCTTTTTTTGATATTGTAATTATTTTCATCTTTGGGTAAACTTCCAAGTCCTCTGAATTCATTGTTGTAATTTTGTTCTGTTCTGGATTGAGTTCTGAGTGGAGTTGTCATGTCTGTCAATTTCTGGTTGTTTTCTGTTCTTGTAGGTTTTCAGGTCAAAGAACTTCTTTTATGATGGCTTGAAATGCTGAGTTGGCTTTGTCAAAGTCTCTTAGTCTCTGTTTATTCTGGAATGTTTTGATTGTACCTTTGTATTTGATTAATAGCTTTGCTAGATAGACAATTTTTGGTTGACATTTGTTTGTTTTTAGGGATTTATATATGTCTTCCCATTGCCTGCATGCTGTCTGCTGAGAGTTCAAATCTTAACCTGATTTGCTTGCTTTTGTAACAACACTTCTCTTTTCCCTAGCTGGTTTTAGGATTCTCTCCTTGTCTTTGATTTTGGAGAGCTTGATTATGATATGTTTTAGTGGTTTTCTTTTGGGGTCTATCCTTCCTGTGGTTCCTCTTGAATGCTTATCTTATCATCCTTCAAGATATTAAGGAAATTTTCTTTGAGACTCTTCAGCTTTCTCTTCTGTGGACTTCTGTGATTCTTCCTGTTCTAGAATGCCAATAATTATTAAGTTATTCCTCTTCATGTTGCCCAACATGAATCTTAGGCTTTCTTCAGATTTTTTTTTTTAACCTGTTTTCTTCTTGCTTCTGTATCTTAGCAGTATTGAGAGATGTGTCTTGCAGCTCACTGGTTTTGGCTTCCATCTCTTCAATTCTACTCCTTTACCCTTTCAGTGTATTGTCCATTTCTGATATTTTATGATAAGTGTTTTGGACCTCTTTTTTCAGCTTTTGAATTTTTTCCAATGCTATATCTATCTTATTGATTCTTCATGTAGCACTTACCTTACTTCTTCCCTATTTTCCTCCACCCCTCTGTGGAGCATTTGGAAAGACTTCAGTATCATTCTCCTAAATTCCTTCTTAGGAACTTCCAAAGCCTGCTCTCCTTCTAGTGGAAAATCTAAGTCTGGCTCCAGATCATTTTTTGTTTCTGGACACATGCCAAGATCTTTTGTTGTTTCTTGGATATTTTCAATAATTAGATGTGTTTTCAATAATTAAATGAAATGTATGTTTCTGCATTATTAGGCTTACTGACTGCTTCCTGGTTGATGTGGTCCAGAGATAGGCTTCCATTTTCGTGTCTCTTATTACTCAACTGTGAGTAATCATAACAAGTGTGGGCTAGCTATGTAATGTATAGCAACTGATATTGGCTCCTTCCCAGAGGGTGGGATATTATAGATTAGCTATATGGCCACAATTACTGTCTTTTCTTGGGAAACATAGGGAGAGAAAGCCCCTACCCCAAGGAAGAAAGTAGGACCCAAAAGACAAAACAGAAACAAAAGTGAAAATCAAAATAACAGCAACAAAAAAACACAATAGCAAACTAGTCCAGTAGTCTTTGCTGAACATATCAATGTGCATGCACAGTAGAAATCTCCGGGGGAGGTTGGAGGTGTCCACTCACTCAGACACCCCCTCTAGTCACTGCCATGGATGTGTGCAGGCAGAGAATGAGAAATGAATGGAAGAAAGGTTGTTCTCACTTTTATCTCTGATGATTGGTTAGGTCTCTGTGTGTCCACAGTGTTCTTCTCAATATTATTGCAACCTTCTTCCTTTAATGTTTTCTAATAGGTGTTGGCTTTACACACTGGTTTTGTATATAGTAGCTGGTGTTTGCTGTTTCCTTTTATGTTGAAGTTTTTACTGGGTGCAAATATGGTTTGGCTGTATGGCCAGACCTGCCATCCCTTGTTAGATAAGGCAGGAATAAATGCCCCCACCCAAGTAGGATAACCAACTTCAGGGCTAAATACCAAAGTCAGACATCATAAGAACACACTAGAGGATTCATCTGTGGAGCCAACTGGGACTTTCAGCTACTTCCTCTTAGCACAGTGGGAAAATTGTACCTTGTGGGCACAACACTGGACACTTTTGGTGTTGCACTCCCACCCGCATGAAGACATCTGGGCTGGGCAGAGAGGATGTGACAGGGGAGAGCACAAGAGTGGAAGAAAAAAGTAGAAAAAAATATTTTTCCATAAGTTGCTGAGTGACTTTCTGGCTGTAGCAGGGTGGCTCTCTATTCACTTTGAAAAAAAAAAAAAAATTGTGTATTAGGCATTCATCTCAATGATGATAATCCCCACCTTGCAACATTTATCCCATTTCCTCATGGTGGGTCCCCATTTATATTTCACAAATGACCAAAGTAAAAGTATTTGATGTATACATATAAAACAAAACATATATGTTCATTTAAATGTCCAAAGGACACATTCTGTTGGCCAGGAATTCTCCTGCCTGCAGGCACACAGCCACCGTCTTTGCTGTTGCCACTTTTCTATGTATGAATCTCATGTCCACTCATGCTTTCTTGATGGCCCTGGGATCATCTTTTCTTGAAATGAAAGATTACTTTACTCCCTCCTTTTAGTTACAGATCTTCTATCATTACAGTTATGACAATTGCAATGAATCCTGCTAACAATTTTTTACAAGTGAGTCATAAAATCTCATCACTGTCGTCCCCCATCCTATTTTACCAGATACAACTGGTAAAGAAGGAAACTATTCAGTAGGGATTCTACCTCACCCTCTTTATTCTGCAACTACGCACACTCATATAAGCTTGTAAACCAGCCACTTAGTGACTTTGTATACCCTCCCCCATTTTTGATAGCCACTGTGTACATTTCTTGTCCTTACCTACACAGGAAATAAAGTTGTTCTTTGATATAAATAATCCTTCCATTCCATTTGGAATTTTAAGTCATTGCATTCATAGGCAAATATCTAGTTAGTAAAATTGTAACAATTTGCGCTTGTTCTCTGTATTGGACATGTTTATCTTCCTTGGTTTGTATTCTGGTCAACTAGCCATCCAAGCTAAGTCAAATGGGTACTAGCTGCAAGTTTGGGAGCTCATATACACCTCCCTGCACTCCAGACCAGCTGGCCACTTTACTTTCAGACCTAGACCCCAGGTCAGTGCCATGTGCTCAAGAGTTCAAATATATTCCTAAACTATAGACCAGCCAACCCTTCCTCTTCTATCACTCAACTCAAGATTCATGGGTGCCAATGGACCATGGCCAAACTCAGCCCATGCCTTCATTATTGCACTTCCACTCACAAGTAGACCCAGGTGGTCAACAGTGAGTATACTATAGTGTTCATGAGTTCCCTATGAGTTTCAGTCCTAAAAGGGGATTTTTCCTGATGGGCTCACTTTCTTGCCTTGTATAATATAGCTTACTTGATATTCTAACAGCTAGTCTGAGTTTTTCTGCTGGTCTTTCTTTTAATAAGAATCTTCTATTCTCCCAGCCATTCTGAGTTGGTCTGCATGTTTTTCCAGTAGGAATGTCCCACATCAGAAGGTTCTGGTTGGTGCTCAGGATTCCATCTAAGGCCCCTTACTCCATAAAGACTTAAGAAAAAGCTTGTTTCCCTAGGCAAATTCTAACTCCCCTTTTAGCAAATCTAATCAGTTATAGGCTAAAGTCAGGCTTATAAACTTTCTGTCATCATAATTACTAATATTCATTTATGTCACACATAAATGCCTGTTTTATAATAATAGGCAGGGGGAACCAATATCCACAAAACATTCAAGCACATACACATTTTCCCCCTCCTTTACCCATTCAGACATGTCTCGATCCATGTATCTACTCACAGATCACTGTTGTTCCAAGCTTGTGTATAAATCACTATTTACCTCTATCCTGTTTAGCCCATGCATACCTCCCTAAGTCTTCCCCTATCTTCATTATTCATCTGCCATTCTCCCTCTTCTTGTGTATTTCCTTCCCCCTCCTTATATATTGTCCTCCCTGTCACCCAAGCTAACATGTGTCTACTCCCTAGCCAGTGAATTATTCTTCCCTCTCCCTCACCCTTGATAGCCATCAAAAATGTTTCTTTTAGTATGGAGACCTTTGTGTAAGCTTTTGCAATAATGGTCTGATACAATATTTATCCTTTTGTTATTGTCTAAATTCACTCATCATAATATCCTCAAGGTTTATCCATGTAATGGAGTGTTTGCAGCATCATCGACATTCTTCAAGATTGCACAGTATTCCAGTGTGTGTATGTACCAGTTTGTTTATCCATTCTTTTATTGAAGAGTATTTAGACTGTCTCTATCATTTTGATATTGTGTATAGTACTGCGATGAAAATTAGTGTGTAAATATCTACCCATGACCTGGCTCGTATTTCTTGTGGATAGATACTAAATAAAGGAATTGCTAGATCATAAGGTATCTCTATTTCCAACTTTCTTAGGTGTTTTCTACTTTGGTTGAATCATTTTGCAGATCCACCAGCAATATAGGAGGGTTCCAGTCTCTCTACATCCTCACCAATATTTGTTGTTTTCTTTCTTTTTTTTAATTTTGTTGTTAATGCTGTTTGAGATTATATCTCATTGTTGGTTGGATTTGCATCTCTCTAATAGTCCTGGTGTGGTGCTGTGGATTAATGCACTAGACTGCAAAGCCGTTTGAACTGTAAGGTCAGTGGTTCAAGCTCACCAGCCGCTCCTCAGAAGCCCTATACAGGGTCACTATGGGTCGGGACTGACTCAACAGCACTTAACAACAACAACTGATAATGATTGTGCACATTTATTTATATATTCGTTGACTGCCTGGATGTCTTCCTTGGTTAAGTGTCTGCTTATGTCCTGTGTCCATTTTTTAATTGGGTGTTGTTCTTTTTCCTGTATAGATATTGAAATTTGTCTATAAATGTTAGTTTTTCTATAAATTTCTACATATCTTGTCTGATATGTCATTGCAAAAAAATTGTTTCCCCAATTTGTAGGTTCCCATTTTATTCTTTGAGAGAATCATTTGATGCGCATAAATTTCTAATTATTAGGAAGTCATGATCATCTATTTTGTCTTCTACTGCTTATGTGCTTTTTGTAATGTTTGAGAGTTTATCTATGTATGCCATGTACTAGAGTCCTTAAGTTTGTCTCTAGTTTTTCATAGATGATATTTGTAGTTTTAGATTTACTGTTAGATCTTTAATCCATATTTAGTTTGTTTTTGTATATGGTGTGAGATATGGGTCTTGTTTTATTCTTCTGCAAATGGATTTCCAGTTATGCCAGTGCCATTAGTTGAAAAGACTATCTCTTCCCCATTTAATGTGTTTTGGTCCTTTGTCAAAGATCAGTTTACTGTAATTGGATGAATTTACTTCTGGTTGCAAATTCTGTTCCATTGATCTATATATTTTTATTTGTACCAATGCCAGGCTGTTTTAAACACTGTGTCTGTATATTAAGATTTGAAATTAGGGAATGACAGGTCTTTAACTTTGTTCTTCTTCTTAAGCAGTGCTTTGCTTACCTGAAATCTCTTTCCTCTCCATATAAAGTTAGTGATCATTTTTTTCATATCTTTAAAGAATGATGTTGGAATCAAAAATTGAGATTGCATTATATCTATAAACTGCTTTGGGTTGTTGTTATTGTTTGGTGCCATTGAGTCAGTACCGACCCATAGCGACCTTATGCACAGCAGAATGAAACAATGCCAGATCCTGAGCCAATCTCACTGCTGTTGCCATGCTTGAGTCCATCGATACTGCCATTTGGCCAATCCATCTCATTGGGGAACTTCCTCTTTTTCTCTGACTCTTTACCTTACCAAACATGATATCCTTCTCCAGCGACTGAACCCTTCTGACAATATGTCCAAAGTATGAGAGATGAAGTTTGGCCATGATGGCCTCCAAGGAGCACGCTGGCTGCACTTCTTCCAAAATGGATCTGTTTGTTCTTTTGGCAGCCCATGGCACTTTCAATATTCTCCTCCAACACCAT
>NW_006409007.1:449374-449999 GCF_000296735.1 Chrysochloris asiatica | reverse complement strand
TGTTTTGTGGCCTAAAACATGGTCTATTCTGCAGAATGTTCCATGTGCACTCAAAATGAATGTGTATTGTGCAGTTGTTGGATTGAATGCTCCGTACACATCTATGAGGTCCAGTTAGCTGATTGTGTTGTTCAGTTCTTCTGTGTCTTTGTCAAGTTTCTTTCTGGTTGTTCTATCCATTTTTTAACGTGTTGCATGAAAATCTCCCACTATTATTGTAGATTCATCTATTTCTTTCTTCAAGTCTATAAGAGTTTGTTTTATATATTTTGACGCTCTTTAATTGAGATCATAGATATTTAATATGGTTATTTCATCTTGTTCAATTGTCCCTTTACTCATGATATAATGTCCATCTTTATCTATTATGCTGATTTTTGCCTTAAAGTTTATTTTATCCGAGATTAGTACTGCCACTCTTGTTCACTTTTTATTACAATTAGCCTGGCATATTTTTTCCCATCCTTTGACTTTTAATCTGTTTTTGTCTCTGTGTGTGAGAAGCATCTCTTGCAGACAGCATATTGAAGGATCTTATTTTGTTATTCATTCTGTCACCCTCCGTCTTTTAACAGGTGCATTTAATCCGTTTATGTTCAGTGTAATTATCGATAGGTATTGATTA
>NW_006409007.1:444494-447416 GCF_000296735.1 Chrysochloris asiatica | reverse complement strand
GTATACCCTGCCACTTTGCTGAATCCTTCAACGAGTTCCAATAATGTTCTTGCTGGAACTTTGAGATTCTATGTATAAAATCATATACTCTGAAAATAGAGAGTTTTACATTTTCTTTGTTGATTTAGATGCCTTTAATTTCCTTAACTTACCTTAAAACTCTGGCTAATACTACCAACACAGTATTGAATAGGAATGGTGATAAAGCGCATCCTTGTCTAATTCCTCTTCATAAAAGGAATTCAGTGTCTCTCCACTGAGAGTAATTCTGGCCGTTGGATTTGTATGTATGCTCTTAACTATTTTGAGGAATTTTGCTTCAATTCCTGTTTGTTTTTTTAATGAAGAATGGATGTTGGATTTTGTAAGATGCATTTTCTGCATCAATCTATGTCATCTTGTGGTTCTTTCATTTTTTAATTTATATGGTGGATTGCATTGATTATTTTTCTAATATTGAACCATCCTTACATCCTTGAATCCCACTTGGGCATAATGTGTAATTTTTTGATATGTTGTCTAGAATTTTGTTGAGAATTTTTGCATCTCTGTTCATGAGATATGCTGGTCTATAATTTTCTTTTTTAGTCTCTATCTGGTTTTTGACATGCTTTTTTTTGTTTGTTTGTTTTTAGTATGATATTGCTGACTGTATGAGGGTTATGCTCACTTCATAAAATGTATATGAAAGCTTACCATCCTTTTCAATGTTCTGGAATAGTTTGAGTAAAATTGGTGTCGGTGAATATTTGGTAAAAATCACCAGTAAAGTCATCTGGGCCTAGACTTGTTTTTGATTGGGACTTTTTTGATGGTCTGATCATTTCTTCTTTTGTTATTTGTTGTTGTTGTTGTTAAGTGCTGTCCAGTCGATTCTCACCCATAGCTATAGGTCTGTTCAAATTTTCTACTTCACTTTGAATAAGTTTACAAAAGTTATATTTTTCTAAAAAATACATCCATTTCCTCTAGCTTTTCAAATTTATTGGAGTACAACTATTCATAGTATTCTATTATTATCCTTTTTATTTTCATTGTTCTTGTATTAACATCACCCATATGGTTTCTTATGTGTGCTATTTGCACCTTCTCCCTCTTTTCTTTTGTTAGTTTTGACAGTGGCCAGTTTACTGTATTATCCTTTCAAAGAACCAGCTTCTTGTCTTCTAGATACCTTCTATTATTTTCTGTTTCCTATTTCATTTATTTTGCTGTGGTCTTTATTATTTCTTTTCTTCTAGTGACTGTAGGTATGCATGGCTGTTCTTTTTCTAATTGTTGGAGCTGTTGTGTTAATGTGTTGGTTCTGGTTATTTCTTATTTTAGAATGTATACCTTTATTGCTATAAATTGCCTTCTCAACACTGCTTTTACTGGGTTCAAAAGGTTTTGATATGTTGTGTTTTTGTACTCATGTGTTTCTAGGAACTTTTTGTGTGTGTGTGTGTGTGTGTTCTTTTCCTTTCCTTTTCTTTTTTTTAAGGTTTTTATTGTGGATTGAGTGAAAGTTTACAGGACAAATCATCAGTTTTACATTCAATAAATCATACACCTTGCTTCATTACAATGATTATTGTCTCCTCCGTGTACCATCAGTTAACAGTATTTCTCTCTTTTCACTTTACCTTTTTAAAAAACAAAACAAAAACAAACAAACAAAAAACACTCAGGCATATATAATAATTTACACCTCTAAAGGGTGCATTCTGCAAGTCAGCCTCCTGGTCACCAGCTCTTAGTCCCTCTCTTCCCATGAATCTAAAGTCCTCAGCCACTCCCCCTCTCCATAACCACATCTCTGCCTCCGTCTCTGATGTCGCTGTTTCTCTGGATAAGGTCCTACATTCTGATTGTGCTCTTCTCCCTTGATGGTCCTTGGGTCCTCTGTTTCTGGACTGTTAGATTAAACACACACCTGTTTTTGTTGCAAAATGCCTACCTTTACATTTGTGACAGTCGCAATTAGTCATGATGACAATTATTCACTATTGATTCATACGAATCTTATCCCCATCTCTTTTCACCAGATTCATCTAGACAAGATGAAAACTATTCATTGGGGACACCTTTGCCCCCTCATTTTAAGTAGCTAATGTCTAAGTTGCCCGTACCTGTCTACCTTATGTACAGAGGGGATAGGATTGATACTTGATGTGAAGACTCCTTTCCTCTCTATTGGTGTTTAGAGTTACTACCTCCACCACCATCACCACTTGCATGAGTATAGGTCAGGTCCATCAAATTGTAGCAATTTACCCTTGTTTCCTTCATTAAAAATAATATTTTTTATAATATTCCTCTAGTTGAGTTCTGATTATCAAACCATCAAGGTTATGTCAAATCAGTACTGTCTGAAAGTTTGGGTGTTCTTGTGCATCTCCCCTCACTTCATATCAGCTGGATGCTTCACTCTCAGCTCTATCCCTCTGTGGCTTTGTCATTGTCCATGAGCTCAAGTGTCCCGAGGTCTCACCACACTTTGGACCAACCAGCCTTACTTTTCTCTCTTATTTCCAGATCAATGGGAGTCAATGGAGCATGTTGAACTCAGCTCGTTTCTTCATTCCTGTCTTTCCCTTCTTCCACTCACCAGTAGATCAATGTGGTCACCAGCAAGCTTACATGCCTGTTTGCATCCTCTCCTTTAGTTTCAACCTTAGAGGGCAGTTTTTCCTGAAGGAACTTGATTGCTTACCTTGATGGCTTCCTGGTGAACAGCTTGCTTATTCTTGTAGTAGCCAGCAATGCGGACATTTTTGTTTTGGGTTTTTCCTGATGATCTTTCTTTGAAGGTGTATCTTCTGTTGCTTTAGCTGTTCCAGGCTGGTCTGCTTGTCCTTGCTAGTGGGAATGTCCCACCTCATAAGGCTCTGGATGGGACTCAGGATTCCACCTAAGGTCCTATACTCTGTAAAGGCTTTG
>NW_006409007.1:424019-436970 GCF_000296735.1 Chrysochloris asiatica | reverse complement strand
GTCTCCTTATCTTTGAGTTTGGATAGCTTGACTATGATATGTCTTGGTGATTTTCTTTTGAGGTCTACCCTTCTTGGAGTTCTTTGAGCTTCTTGTATGTTTATATTTTTGCTTTTCAGGATGTTGGAGAAATTGTCTTCCAGTAGTTCTTTGACTATTTTCTCTATGGACTTGTGTGATTCTTCTTGTTCTTTTTTTCCCCCAAGGTTCCCGTGGCGTGTTTCCGTGGCATCTCTGCAGCCCGTATTTCATCCAGCCACTTGGTCTTGCTCAGGATGTGCGCTCAGGCCTCTGAGCCTGGCCAGCAGATTCAAAAGTACATGATTTCCCACCTCAGCTCCAACTTCCACAGGCTATAAGCCTTTAAACCTTTAAACTATTCTTATCTCTGTGCCTCTGAGTTTTGGAGCTCTGTCTTGCCTCTTATTTGCCTGGAATTCTGAGTTATTGCTATGGCGACCTTCACTACACCTTCACCCTAGCTGCCATCAAGCCCCACCTTTAGGATGCTTTTCATAGCAGAGTTGGCTTTGGAAAAGTGCCTTTCCTCTGTTTATCCTGGAATTTTTTTATTATACCATCATATTTGATTGACAACCTTGCTGGGTAGAGGATTCTTGGTTCGCAGTTTTTTCTATCAGGGTTTTATATATGTCTCCCATTCCTTCTTGCCTACATGGTTTCTGTTGAGCGATCCAAGCTTAATCTGATTTGCTTGCCTTTGCATGTTAATCTTCTCTTTTCCCTAGCTCCTTTTAGGATTCTGTCCTTATCTTTGATTTTGGAGAGTTTGATTATGACATGTCTTTGACTTTCTATTGGGGTCTATCCTTCCTGAAGTTCATTAAGCTTCTTGAATGCTTATCTTCCTCTTCTCAGGATGTTAGGGAATTTTTCTTCCAGCAGCTCTTCAAATGTGTCCTCTGTGGACTCATGTGATTCTTTTTTTTCCAGAATGCTGATGATTCTTAAGTTATTCCTCTTCCTATCCAACATGAATCTTAAGCCTTCTTCAGAATTTTTTATCCTATTTTGTGCTAGCTCTTCTAGCTTAGTAGTATTGAGAGATTTATTTTCTAGCTCACTTGTTCTGGCTTCTAGTTCTTCAATTCTACTCCTTTGCCTTTTCAGTGTATTGGCCATTTCTGATATTCTATTATTAATCATTTGGACCTCTTTCTGTAGGTTTTGAATTGTTTCCAATGCTGTATGTATCTTATTTAATTGTTCCTGTAGTGCTTTCCTGACTTCTTCCTTATTTTTCTCAACTCCATTGTATAGTGTTTTGATATATTTTATAATTTTTCTGAATTCCTTCTCAGGCATTTACAAAGCCTGCCCATCTTCCAGTATGGAGTGTAGGTCTCCTTCCAGCTCATTTGCCTCAGTCACTTTATCTTGTTTCCAGACATGTGCTGATATGGTCATCTGCTTCTGTTTTGGGGGCATTTTAGGAGTTCTCTGTGGCCTTAATACTTAGATGGGTGTGTCTTTTGGTGTCTTTTATGCTTTCTGGTTGCCTCAAGGTAGATGTCATCAGCAGATGGGCTTCCCTTTTCATTCTTTTCTGAGACATTTCAAGATGCCACTGTGGGACATTGTGATATAACTCAGGATTTAATTTTTGGCCTACTTCCTTTTTAGTTTTCCTTTCCCACTCCACAATCCCCATTCAGTCCTTCTTCCTAGTGACAAACAGTTTAGGACCAGTTTTAAATGGAAACTGTCACTTTAAGTTTTGAGGAGATTTGTGCCCATGCATATTAGAACCCTCCAGAATTGGGAGTTGGGTGTTCACTAGCTCAGGCACCCTCTCTAGTCACCAGAATGGAGATGCATAGACTGTGAGAAACTAATGCACAGATACAAAAAAAAGAAAGAAAAAAAAAAGTCCACACCTTTATGTCCATGGTTCTGTCAGGCATCCATTGTTCCTCTGATCCTTTCCCTGCTTGGTCTCTCTCAAGATAGCGGCTCTGGGAGCAGCTGAGCATCTTGAATTAGAAAGCAATGGATTGCTTCTGCTTCCGATTCCCCTAGTTGTAAGCCTTCTAACCTTCTAAATATTCCTTTATATGTGGTTCAGAGATCTGGAACCATCCCCTGAGCCTGCTTGGTCCTGTATTCTGTGTTGTTGCTGACAGAGTTCTTCACTGCACAGCCACCTGATCCGTCATCTTGTTTGTTCTCTCTAGGAACTTGTTAATTTCATTTTTTATTAGTTCTATTACCCATTAGCTCTTAAGCATGGTGTTATTCATTTTCCATGTATTTAATTTTATTCCCTTGATCTTCTTATGGTTGATTTCTACTTTTATAGCATTGTGATCTGAGAAGACGCTTCGTAAGATTTTGATTTTTTTTTAATTTTATTGAGACATGCTTTGTGTCTTAACACATTGTATATTCTGAAGGATGTTCCATGTGTGCTAGAAAAGAATGTACATTGTGTTGTTGTTGAATTAAATGTTCAATTCTAATTTATGAGGTCAAGTTATTTGATTTTGTTTAGTTTCTCCATGTCTTTGTTGAGTTTCTTTCTGGTTGTTCTATCCTTGTGAAAAAGTGGTGTATTAAAATCTCCCACTGTGTGGCACTGTGGGTTAATGCACTGGACTGCAAGGTGAGTGTTTCAATCT
Organism: Chrysochloris asiatica; assembly: GCF_000296735.1. Taxonomy (NCBI): domain Eukaryota; kingdom Metazoa; phylum Chordata; class Mammalia; order Afrosoricida; family Chrysochloridae; genus Chrysochloris; species Chrysochloris asiatica. The sequence goes on along the minus strand of NW_006409007.1, from coordinate 434,331 downwards.
CACCACTTGCTTCTATACAGGATTGCTGTGGGTCAAATTGACTCGACAGCACTGAACAGCAACAACAAGAACTACTGTTGTAGAATTGTCTATTTCCTTCTTCAGTTCTATTAAGGTTTATTTATAATGAGAGGTGCATTGTCATGATAGAAAGAAAATTCCTTGGCACAACTTTCCTGTCTTTTTTTCTTTACCAGTGCATACTGTCTTTCCTTGAAACTTCTTCATAATAAAATTCCATGATTGTCCTGTGTCCTTCAAGAAAATTTATCAATATTACCCCTTTAGAGTTCCAGAGTAAACACAATAAACTTTTTTCCCCTTATTTATTTATTTACTTATTTATGCCTCTTTCTTCACTCATGTTTATAAGTGTCTACCCTCTTGTTACTAATTAGCCTCCTTTCCACTTCAACTCCTGTTGGAAATTTTTTTTAGTGTGGAAATTTTTTCTTAGCGTTTTGTAAGATTGCTCTCAGATAATATTTGTCCTTTGTGTTTACCTTTTCCATTCAGCATAATATCCTTAGATTCATCCATGTTATGATGTGTTTTACAGATTAATCATTATTATTTAATGCTGTGTAGTATTCTGTTGTGTGTATGTACTATAGTTTGTTTAGCCATTCGTCCAGGGGTGAGCATTTAGGTTGTTTTCATCTAGTTACTATTGTAAATAGTGCTAGGATGTACATATGTATACATACATGTATTACATTCTGAGATGATCTCTCTGTTCTGAATATATCTGGAAGTAAGTGTTTTGATGGGACATTTTATTTAAGGCAGTCTAAAGACAAATGCGTGATGCTATGGGTCAATGTGCCAGACTGCAAAGCTGTTTGAACCACTAGGTCAGCGGTTCAAGCTCACCAGCCGCTCCTGGGAAACCCTATACAGGGTCCTATGGGTCGGAACCGACTCGATGGCACTTAACAACAACAAAAAAAACAAATGTGGTGCTATGGGCTAATGCATCAGATGGCAAAGTCATTTGAACTGTAAGGCTGGTGCTTCACCAGCTGCTCCCTAGATACCATCTACAGGATTGCTATGGGTCGGAATTGAGTCAACAACACTTAACAACAACAAAGACAAGTGTATTACAGAGAGAACAGAGAGAACTTATTTGCAGCATCTGTTGATCACAAAAACATGTTTAAACATGTTTTGTTTGGAATAAATCCATAAAAGTGTGAACTCAAATAATTATTTTTTTATTTACCCTCATATATAAATTTCATTCGTATTAGTACACTCAATGAATATTTGTTGAATATATAATACATGCCATGCCTCTACTAAACTCTATGAATGCAACTATCACCAATCCAGAGACATTTATGTTCTCAGAGAATTTCTACTCTGATGGAGGAAGAATGACAGTAAATTTAAATAATACACAGATAGTATGAAAATTTGGGAAAGATAGAAACTTGACTACTAAAGAGGACATGGTTAGAACTGATGGTTAAGAAAGACCTCCTTGATAGGCAATTTATTATTATTATTATTATTATTATTATTATTATTATTCAGAGATGTAAAATAATGAGAGAGAAAAACTACATGAATATATTGGAGAAGAGCTTCCCTGACAGATATCAGAAGTACAGAAGATCTCAGTGGGAATATAATTGGCTTGTTGGAAGTAGAGAAGGGATGCCACTGTGGCCAGAGCAGCTCAAACAAGGAAAGAGTAGTAGGAGAAGAGATCAGAAAGACAGATAAAAAGTAGAACATTGGGCCTTGGAGGCTAGCTATAGTGAGCATCTTTGATATTTTATGAGTGATGTGGGAAACCATGCAATTTTTAATATATGACTTATATAATTCATTTTACAATTTTAAAGGGTCATGCTGATAGTTCTTGGAGAACAGTCTTTGAAATGTATATTTGAAGTATGGAAGGATGACCATGTATGTGATTTGGTACAAACTTTTGAAAATGGAATTGATAATATTAATAACTATGCCAGATAGACATAATAGAGATTGGTCTAGAGAAACTATAATGTGTGTTTATTCTCAAGAAAGAAGACCATTTGGATATTGTTATAACAGTTCATAGAGAAGCAATGACAAGATAGTATGCTTTATGTCTGTACGAGATATTCTCCCCTTGTTCTTTGGATCCATGCTACAACTCTCTCTATTCTGCTTTCTCTGTCAGTATCTGACCTTAATGGTCACCTTCACGGACATCTGTCCTATGACTTCAAAGTGAGTATAGATATAAAAGATGCTCAGCAGGAACCAAGGGAGGGATTATTTATTGCTTTGACTTCTTCCTGAGAGACTGCTTATGACTAGCTATGTTCCTAGAAAGGAGACCACTCTGCCTTTCTGGGCAGTGTACTAATGTGACTCTTTCTCCTTTGATGTCCTTAGAACCTTCTCTTCCCTTGATTCCTTTGTACAAGCTACCACTTCTAGACTAAGGTTTCTGTACCATTCTTTACATTAACCTAATGCTGAACCCACATCTTTGTAGTGAGTCTTTTGGTAAATGAACCTCTCTTGAGTTATCTTAATTTGGATCTGACATCTGTCATGGATGAGAGACTATTGAATACTCTGTCCATCCCTGCAGGTAGTCCTAGGATTGAATCACTGCAAGGTATGTCTAGAAAATGGGGTTTTGCATAAACTAAGCATTGGGATGGATTCCTCTGGTATGGTGATGAAGGATAAATACTTAACTGCTAACTTCAAGGTCAGGTTGGTGGGTCAAACCCACAAACAACTTCTTGAAAACCATATACAGCATCAGTATGAGTTGGAACTGACTCAATGGCACTTAACTTCAAGTAATAATAGTATACATTACTTTCTTAAGGGAAATAAGAGAAAACAAGAACGACACTTTTGTCTATGATTCCCTTTAAACTCCAGAATTCATAAGGCAGCTCTTGAATGGAGATGTTCAAGACAACTCTTAAAATGCTATGTTTTTCACCTACAGCCTTAAAAGCTTGCTTCATATTTCAAAATAGGTTACCAGATGCCTTTATAATGATGAGAGTATCAGAGCAAAGGCAGCTGCAGATTGTGCCTTTGCCTTTCAAGGAGGTTTCCTTATTTGCGCACCATAGAAAAGGTGTCAAAAAAGAGGCACCTCTGGTTAATGTTGAAGCAAAGCTTTTAATGTTGAATAAAGGGGTGTAGAATTAGAATAAGACTAATTTAAATTAAAAATAGCTACTTAAATGAGGGTGAACTAGAAATTGAGTTTGGGGTCAGTTGAAATACAAAATAGTTTGAAGAGAAGACTCTAGATAATAGGCATGCTGTATATTTGTTACAGTAATCTTGGGAAACTGCATATTCCAGAACTCTTAGTTTTGTTCCTTACAATGTTTAGAAGAATGTAGGGAAAAGGAGCATTAAATGATGTTTACAATCTCAGGAACCCTATACTCGCATTGGACATTGTCAAGGAGCCATCCCTTTAATATTCAATTCTAAACCCTTCACATAGTACCTATCAGTGTTTTAGGAATTTGTAAATGAGTATAAGGCTAATAAGCAATGGCTGTAAAAATTTATAACAATCAAATTACAGGGTACAGTAAAGTAGCATACCATCTATGAGGTTTACTTATTGCCATAAAGTTGATTTTACTCATGACAACTCCAAGTGTTACAGAAAGAACTATATTTCATAGGTTTTATTTTTATTTTTACTGTAATATTTACTGAAGCAGATCACTAGGTCTGTCTTTCATGCTGCAGAATGGGTTTGAACCACCAACATTTAACTTAGTGTTGTTGTATTTGTTAAGTGCTATTGAGTTTGTTGCAACTCATCAGGACTCTATATAGGGTTTCTGAGTGACTGGTGAGTTTGAACCACGAACCTACTGTTTCACCAGAGCTCCTCTTCATACCATAGGTGTTTAAATTCTAAGCTACACTCTTAAACTGATCTGTCACATTCTTTGCTATAGAAACAAAATAAGCTTCTTTGATTATTATGCTAATTGTTAGGTGTGATCCAAATTTAAACTGGGAAAAGGAATTTCTTCTCTACCTATGCAGGAATCCCTTTGATATATACCAGTTTTGTTTTTCTTTTGTCTGACACTTTATATGACTCCTCCCAGGAAACCATTATCCCTCTTCCCTAAGTCTTATCTTGAGGATAGACTTTGAAGTATCCCTTAAGATAAATGTAAGTTAATGGATTATCCCATCATTTCATTTCAATAAATAATTCTGAAGTATCAAAAAAGAGAAATAGTGGTACTATGTGCATGCACCATATCTTTGTCTCTTAAGTTACATCACATTGGTAGGTATCTACTCTGATAAAAGACAAAGGTTAAAAACTGATCATTGTGCTTCTTTCTCTATGGACTAAGAGAGTACACTTATGTTGTCAAATCTATACAATTTTCTATTAATTTTTTAACTTGAATTTCTCTTGAGTTTTAAAATAATAGGAATAACCAACAAACTGAAGAATGGGGAATAGTTGCAATGTAGATCACCTTTTCCAATAATTAGTATTTCTCCACAGATTCTGAACTCAAACATAGGTCTCTCATTTTACTGCTCCAATATCTTCCACAAACCTTACCCTGATATAGATTTCTTTTTCTTGTACATGTTAGGTGTGTTTTGTTGCTGTTAAGTGCCTTTGAGTAAGTTCTGACTCATCATGACCCTGTACAGGGTTCCCAAGGTGAATTTAAACCACTAACCTTGCAATTCATACCAGCCTTGCAGTTCAGTGCATTAACCCACAGCACCACACTAGGATGCCTGGGTATATTAATACATGCAAAATATCTAAATAGTTAAGACCTTGGATATATTTCAGTTACCTTCCCTATAAATTCAAGATAGAGCTTTTTTGCTCTAATAATTTGAGTAATGTAAGTACAAAGAATCAATCTCAGTTTATACCCAGTGCTAATGCCCAAACTATTTCTTCATTCTTTCTGAGTGATAAAAATTTTAGAAGAACAGAAGAAACATTAAATGAATATATTTTTGCAGCCTTTTGAAAGTCTGTAATGAGAACAGGAAATTCATAATTGAACACAGAATAGTACAAGGTAAGTATTCAGTATAATAAATTGAAATGTACAGTCACGCAAAGTAATAAATGAGAACACTTTTGTATGAGGTCAGGTGTATTGCTGTGAAGTTGGACTGCAATTTACCGTTCTGAAGAGGGAACTATCTTGTGGTTCTACATGTTCATTGATCTTCAGTCATTTGAGGAGGAAAAGAGTGACCAACAGATGATAACAGAAAATGGGCTCTACTATCCACATGGCTAAAGATAAGCAAGAATATTGAACATGCAAAATTAGGTTTATTTTTTCTTGCGATGATAATCAGAGTGAGCACAACTTTTACAGAATGACATATCAGCAAATATCTTCATATTGTTCCTTGATTACATTGATTGTAAATTGGTATAGCAACATCAGCCAGGAAATCTCCTTCTATTACTCAGGGCAAAACAGATCTGGTTCGAGTCCCAGATCAACCAAAATTGATTATATAAAGAACAAATCTTTCCTTAAACCCAAACCAAAACACTTTGCTATTGAGTAGACTCTGATATCAATTTTTCCTACAAGATGGAGTATAACTGCCCCATAGGGTTTCTAAGGCTGTAATATTTATGAATTTCAGCTGAGCTTCCAGATGAAGACAGACTTGGAAGAAGGAGAGATGGATTACTTCCAAATATTTAGTCACTGAGAACATTATGAATAGCAGTGAAAAACTGTCAGTATCAGATTATTGAATATTGAAACATGATGAAGCACACCAGAATATTGTTAGATATGGTTCCAGAAAATGAGTTCCTAAGGTTGGCAGGCACTCAAAATGTGACTGGGGAAGAGCTACCTCCTCAAAGTAGAGTTGACTGTGATGATATGCAAGGAGTAAAACCCTCAATACCTTCATTTGTTGATGGGGCACAACTCAAAATGAAGAAAAACAGCTGTAAGCAACCATTAATAATTGTAATATGGAATGTATGAAGTATGAATCTAGGAAAATTGAAAACTGTCAAAAATAAAATGGAACACATAAACATTGATATCCAAGGCATTAGTGAGCTGAAAAGAACTGGTAGTGGCCATTTTGAATCTGGCAATCACATATTTTACTATACCAGGCACAACAAATTGAAAAGGAATAGTGTTATATTCATCATTAAAAAAAAAAAAAAATCAAGATCTGTCTTGAAGGACAACACTGTGTGTACCATAAATCTACAAGGATAATATTCCTATAACTTCAAGGGTCACTATGAGTAGGTACCAACCTAATGTCACATGACTACAACAACAAGAAGACCAGTTAATACAACTTAATTCAAATTTACGAACTACTAAAGCCAGTGATGATGAAACTGAAGAATTCAGCCAACTTCTTCAGTCTGAAATTGATCAAACATATAATCAAGATGCATTGATAATCACTGGTGATTAGAATGCAAAGGTTGGAAACAATGAAGAAGGCTCAGTAATTGGAAAATATGGCCTTGGTGATAGAAACCAATTCTGGAGATTGCATGATAAAATTTGGCAAGACCAATGACTTCTTCATTGCAAATACCATTTTAAACAACAGAAAAGATGACTATACACTGGACCTCATTAGACTGAAAACACAGAAATCAATTTGACTACATTTGTTGAAAGATACTGTGGAGAAGCTCCATACCATCAGTCAAATCAAGGAAAGGGGCAAATTATGGAATAGATAATCAGTTGCTCAGTGAAAGTTCAGCAGAAGCTGAAAAAAATTATAGTAAGTCTATGAGAGCCAAAATATAACCTTGAATATATCTCACCTGAATTTAGAGATCATCTGAAGGACACATTTCATGAATTAGACACTAGAGACCAAAGAAAGAGTTGTGAGATGACATCAAGAACATTATAAAGAAAAAAACAAAAGGTCATTAAGAAAACAAGAAAGAAGGAAAAGGCCAAAATGGATGTTAGAAGAGACATTCTCCAGAGTAGAGGTGCTAAAGAAAATGGAAGCACTGAGAGGTAAAAGCTGAATAGAAAATTTCAAAACTCAGCTCAAGAAGACAAAGTCAAAAATTATAATGAAATGTGCAAATACCTGAATGTAGAAAGTAAAAAAAGAAGAACATGCTCAGCATTCCTCAAGCTAAGGGAACTGAATTAAAAAAAATCAAGCCTCAATTGAATTATTGAAGGATTCTATGGGCGTGGTGTGGCATTGTGGGTTAATGCGCTAGACTAAAAGATTGGTTTGAATTGCAAGGTCAGTGGCTCCAGCTCACCAGAGGTTCTTTGGAAATTCTATACAGGGTCAATATGAGTCAGAACTGACTTGACAACATTTAACAACAACAACATGGACAAAATATTGAATCATGCAGAAAGTATCAAAAGAAGATAGAAGAAATACACAGAGTCACTGTACCAAAAAGAAATGATTACTATTCCAATATTTTAAAAGGTAGCATATGATTAAGAGTCAATGATACTAAATGAAGAAATCCAAGTTGCAAGACAACTACCTGGCCAACTGATTGGAAGAAATCCATATTTTTGCCTATTTCAAAGAGAGGTGACTCAACAGAATGCAGAAATCATTGGGCAATATCATTAATATCGCATGCAAGTAAAATTTGGCTAAAGATCATTTAAAAATGGATGAAACCACTTACAGATAGAGAACCCCCAGAGGTTAAAGCTGGATTCAGAAGAGGAGGTGGAATGGGGGGTATCATTGCTGACTTCAGTGGATCTTGGCTGAAAGCAGAGAATAACAGAAATATGTTTACTTGTGCTTTATTGACTACACACAATTGTGTGGATCATAACAACTATGGACAACATTGCAGAAAATGAGTATTCCAGAATACTTAATAGTGCTCATGAGGAACCTGTACATAGACCAAGAGGTAGTTGTTTGAATAGACAAGGGAGCACTGAATGGTTTAAAATTAGGAAAGGTATGCACCGTGGTTGTATTTTTTCATACTTATTCAATCAGTATGCTGAGCAAATAATCTGAGAAACTGGATGGCCAGACTTCACCTCTCATACTCCTAACATTTTGTCAGGATGGACAAGTTCCTGGAGGAAGATATCATGTTTGGTAAAGTGAAGTATTGAAGAAAAAGACGAAGACCCCCAATGATTGGCACACTGGCAGCAGCAATGGTCTCAAATGCAGCAATGATTTTGAGGTTGACACAGGACCTGGCAGTGTTTCCTTCTGTTGTGCATAGGGTCATTTGAGTCAGTACCAACTTGATGGCACCTAACAAAAACAATAATAATCTTCATGGAGACAAAGTACCTCATATTTCTCTCATGCAGTGGCAGGTGAATTAGAACCACCAACTTTTTTTGTTAGTAGTCAAATATTTAATCAATGTACCACCATGGTGCCTAAAACTTTCCATGTAAAATCTCACTTCAAAATGAATCTTTATTCAGTCTTTCCCCACCACACTTCAATGGGACATTTAGAACATGAATGGACTGAAACAAGGGATATTTTCTTGGAAAGAAAGATACAACGAAGTTGAAATATATACATATATGTTTTGTTTTTTTTTTAAGGTGAGAAATTTTAGTGCTCTTGCAGCCAGTCCACATTAAACCTAATATAAGCTTTTAAAAACATGTAAAATAGATCAATAACTATGAGAATCACATCCCCATTCTTCTATAGTAACTATGCTGATGATGGTGGTTTTGTGCTTTTGAGTCAGTTCCGACTCATAACGACCCTGTATAGGGTTTCTGAAGCTGTGAATATTTACAGGAGCAGAAAGCTTCATCTTTCTGGTAGGAGCAGCTGGTAGATTCGAACTGCTGATCTTGTGTTTTTCAGTCCAACTTGTCCCCCACTATTCCTCCAAGGCTCATTAATAGTAAATATACATGATAATAAATCTATTATTAACAGTGAGACCAAATAGTATATAAGGCAATAACATTTAAATAGAAACTGTATCATCACCATCCTCTGAAAAATAAAACTTTTTTGACTAGTTCTAGGCCCTGCGCATTTTTCATGAGCTGTGACAATGCAAGTATAATCAATACCCATGTGACACAATAAAAAAAAACTGAGGAATAAATGGACAGTTGATCAGACGAGAGGAAAATATCAGCTTCAATAAAAAATTGCAGTTAATCTATTACTTGTGATACTTTTTTCTGATGCTGTAACTTTAAGTAGAGAAAACACACACACACACTTCAATAACATATAGTAAATATATCAATTTCCATTTCAAAAAATAAATAGGAAGACTCCAAAGACAAAGTTCTGTATCATGTCAGCATCTACCCTGGTACCAAGCTTCAGGTTCAGTTCTTGTATTCTCTGTCTACCCCTATACTAATGGTTTCTCATACTTCAAACATATTGTCAGGAGGGACCAGTAACTGGAGAAGAATATCCTGTTTGCTAAGGTGGAGGGTCAGAGAAAAAGAGGAAGACCCACAGAGAGATGGATTGGCAAAGTGGAAGCATCAATGGGCTCAAGCGTGGCAACAATTGTGAGGTTGGCCCAGGATCTGGCAGTGTTTCATTCTGTTGTGATAGGGTCTCTATGAGTTGGTACTGACTCGACTCAATGGCACCGAACAACAACAACAGTGGTCTCTATCTCAGCTCTAGACACTTCAGAATACTGGGGACACTTCTATGAGATAAATTCTAACAGATTTTAAAATGAAACTAATAAATAGTCATGGCTAGAAAAAATCTAGTAACTTACCTAATCATGGTCACCTAATATGGGCATAAAAAATTCTGACAAGTATTGGATAACCAGAAATATCCACTTTGAAATAGAATTTTTTCTCATCATTTTTGATGAAATTGACTTCCAGCTTGGGTAGAAATACTACTAAGATTTCATTCCTTAATGATGTTAAGAGAAACCTCAATAAGTTTTATAAACACTACCAGAACACCTAATTGTGCTCATGAGGAATCTGTACATGGACCAAGAGGCAGTTGTTTGAACAAAATATGGGAACATTGAATGGTTTAAAATTAAGAAAGGTGTGCAACAAGGTTGTATTATTTCACCATACTTATACAACCTGTATGCTGAGCAAATAATCCTAGAAGTTGGGTTTTATGAAGAAAAACATGGCATCAGGATTGGAGGAAGACTCATTAACAACCTGTGATATGCAGATGATACAACCTTACTTGCTGAAAGTGAAGAGGACTAAAAACATTTACTGATAAAGATCAAAGAGCACAGCCTTCGGTATGTTTTACACCTCAATGTAAAGGAAACAAAAATCCTCACCACTGGACCAAT
>NW_006409007.1:421250-423654 GCF_000296735.1 Chrysochloris asiatica | reverse complement strand
TTTGGACATATTGTCAGAAGGGACCAGTCGCTGGAGAAGGATATCATGTTTGGAAAGGTGGAGGGTCAGAGAAAAAAAGGAACAGTCCCAACAAAATGGATTGGCCATGTGGCAGCATTGATGGACTCAAGCGTGGCAACAGTAATGAGGTAGGCCTAGGAGTGGCAGTGTTTCATTCTGCTGTGCCTAAGGTCGCTATGAGTTGGTATTGACTCGATGGCACCTAACAGCAACAACAGCAGCTGTAGCCTTGAAATTCATCCTTGAAGATGTCTTGAATGAACATGATTTGGCATCCCAGAGATGGATGGTGCAACTCTTAGAAACAATCTACTAATGATGTCTTTATTAGAGCTCTGTTCAGTTCTTTAGGGAAACATGCATCTGGTATCTTAACATATGACACACTTTTTATGTCAGCCAAATTCCCAGGGACAAGTATAGTTCTGAATGGTTGTTTTTGTTTTTTTTCCAATGTTTTCTTGTGAATTATATGATAGTTTACATGAAAGAACTTTAGTTTTACATTCATTCCATCACATATCATTACATTGCCATGGTTCCAATCCCCTCCATGCATCATCTCCCGACCAAAGGGCATATCCTGGAAGCCAGTCCTCTGCACTTCCCCCACCTCCCAGTATTCGGCCCACAGTTCCTCTCCCTCTCTGGATCCAAAGTCCCCAGCCGCTCCATCCCTCCATGTCATCGTCCCTGTCTCCATCTCAGGCATCCCTGCTTCTCTGGGTAGGGTCCCGCTCTCTGCTCTTCTCCGTTGGTTGTCCCAGAGACCTCCGCTCCTAGACTGGAGAAACAGTCGCTCTCGTCCTTACCACAACATGTCCACCTTTGCATTTCCAACACTCACAATCCATCCTGATAACCATTATTCACTACAGTATCGCTTGTAACCCATCTGTATTTCATTTCATCAGCTCCACCTAGACAAATTGGATAGTACTCACTGGTGATTCTGCCTTCCTCCATGCCTCCTAGCTATAGGTTACCTCTTGAAAGCTTGTAAGCCAGTTACATCTTGCCTTTGTAGTCCCTCCTTCCCCATTTGGGTATCCAATATCCAAGTTGCCCATCTCTGTTCACTCTGTGAGTGGAGGGGGTGGGAATGTTTCTTGCTGTAAGGATTTGTTGCCTCTTTTGATTCATCAGATTGAATCAGCTCTTTCGTCTCCCCCCACCCCTCTTCTTTCTTCTCCTGGTTGAGCTCTGATCATCCAGTCATCTGGTCCCGGTCACGTGGGTATCATCTGCAAGTGTGGGTGTTCTTGTGCACATGCCCTCTCTTCCCATCAGCCGGCAGCTCCATTCTCCACTCGAGTCCTCCGTGGCTATGTCACTGACTCTGGGCCCAGGAGTCCTCGGGTCTCCCTCCTCGCACTGCTTGCCAATCAGGTCCCCAACTGGGTCCACAGAGGCCCTCTGAATATTGTGAGGCTTAGTTCGCTGCTTCATTGCTGCCTTTACCCCACTTCTCCCCAACAGTGATGTGTGTGTTTACCAATCCGAGCGTGCATTTCCTCCGAATCTCAGTTTTGGGAGAGGGCCTACGTTGGTAGGACCTGACCAACTGCCCCAATGTCTCCTAGGGAAGTGACCGGTTTGTTTCCGTAGTAACAGTCCATCTGTCTCCATTGTATCGTATTTTTCCTGTAGGTCCTCCATTCGAGACGTAACTTTTGTTCTCACCACTCCAGGCTCGTCAGCTCGTCCTTTCAAGTGGGGATTTCTCATCTCTGGTGATCTAGATGTGGTTCTGGCTTCCACCTATAGTTCTATGTATTGCAGAGGCTCCACAGAAAACCTCGTTCACTGGGTACGCTATAGCCCCATTTTAGGTATTCCAATCAGTAAAAGGCAGAAGATGGACTTACAAGCCTTCTAGTGTGATGTTTCTGACTATTCCTTTCTTTCCCCCTCCAGTGTCTACTCTATATTATAATGCAAGGAAAACCAAGATTCCAAAAACAGTCAAGCATCTTAACATGATTCCCTTCCCATTCCAAATATGGGTCAATCCCTGTATCTCAGAGCCTTGGAGTTCCAAGGCTGTGCACCTATCGTCCTTTATCTCTGTCCCATTTGGCCCATTCAAACATGCCCAATTGTTCTCCCATCTGCCCTGTTTCTCCAGTTCCCTCTTCCTCCCTGTATATTGTCCCCCTCCCCATCACCCAAGCTCTCCTGAGTCCAATCCCGCCCTGTGCTCCACCCTCCCTCGTTCCCCCCACCCAACACCAATTTCCCAGCAACCAAAAAAAACTTCCCCTTACCCCCCTTTAGTATAATTTCCTTTTCTTAGTCTTTTACAGTAGTGGTCCCATGCAGTATTTCTCTTTTTGTGACTGACTAATTTCACTCAGCATAATGTCCTCAAGGTTCATCCATG
>NW_006409007.1:419309-420268 GCF_000296735.1 Chrysochloris asiatica | reverse complement strand
ACTTCTGGATCCTCGATTCTGTTCCATTGATCTATGTACCTTTTGTTGTACCAGTACCAAGCTGTTTTGACCACTGTAGTCATGTAGTATATTTTAAAGTCGGGGGGGGGCGTGATAGGCCTCCAACCTTATTCTTGTTCTTAAGCAGTGCTTTGCTTATCCTGGGTCTCTTTCCTTCCCATATAAAGTTTGTAATTGCTTTTTCCATCTCCTTGAAGAATGCCATTGGAATCTGGATTGGGATCGCATTATATGTGTAAATTGCTTTGGGCAGTATTGACATTTTCACAATGTTAAGTGTTAAATACTTAACATTTCACAATGTTAAGTATACTATCCAGGAGCATGGTATATTCTTCTATTTTTGTAAGTCTCTTTTGGTTTCTTGTAGTAGTGTTTTGTAGTTTTCTTTATATAAGTCCTTTGTTTCTCTGGTTACATTTATTCCAAGATTTTCATTCTTTGGGTGGCTATTGTAAATGGTATTGCTTTCCTAATGTCTTTTTTGACACTGTCGTTTTGGTATATAGGAATCCAACTAATTTTTGTATGTTGATCTTATACCCTGCCACTTTGCTGAATCTTCCAATGAAGTCTAGTAGCTGTTTTACTGAGTCTTTGGGGTTTTCTACATATAGGATCATATCATCTTCAAATAAGGAGAGTTTTACTTCCTCTTTGCCAATTTGGATGCCTTTAATTTCCCTGTCTTGGCGTATAGCCCTTGCTAAGACTTCCAGCACAATATTGAATAGAAGCAGTGATAGAGGGCATCCTTGTCTGGTTCTTGTTCGCAAAGGGAAGGCTTTTAATTTCTCTCCATTGAGAGTAATATAGGCTATTGGTTTTATATATATGCTCTTTATTATGTTGATGAATTTCCCTTCAATTCCTATTTTGTTGAGTGTTTTTATCAGGAATGGATGTTGGATTTTGTCAAATGCCTTTTCTGCATCAAT
>NW_006409007.1:408324-412940 GCF_000296735.1 Chrysochloris asiatica | reverse complement strand
CTATAGATTCATCAACTAAGAAGAGAAGGACTAAGAGCTGGTGGCCAGGAGCAGACTTGCAGAATGTGCCCTTTGGAGATGTAATTTATTATATATGCTTGAGTGGGTTTTTTTGTTTGTGTGTGTGTGTGTTTTTTTAATAAAGCTAAAGTGGATAAAGAGAAATACTTTTAACTGATGGTATATGGAGGGGATTACTATCAATGTAATGAAACAAGTTATATGAAGTGTTGAATGTGAAACTGATGATGTTCCCTGTAAACTTTCACTAAATCCACAATAAAAACCTTAAATTAAAGAAAAAAAAAAAAAAAAAAAAAAAACAGCAATAATAAGAAGAAGAAATTCTGTGGCTTAATGTAGATATGTCTTTAATGTCCTAACTCTCTTTTGGTCACTCTGTCCTCCTCTCCTGGTTGTTATGCGCTGTCGAGTTGATTGCAACCCATAAGGACCCTGCATAGGGTTTCTGATAGCGATTGGTGAGCTTGAACCTCCGACCCTGCAGTTCAAAAGGCTCTATAGTGGCGCCCCAGCCCTCAGAGCCTCGCTGGGACTCCTGCTAAGCCAGCTAAAAAAGGGAGACCCAGATAGGGTTCCCAAGGAGCAGCTGGTGAGCTTAAACCACTGACACTACAGTTCAAAAGGCTCTGTAGTGGCGCCCCCACCCTCAGAGCCATGCTGGGACTTCTGCTAAGCTAGTTGAACGTGGTTCAGCTGGGCGGGGCTAGGGTGTTCGGCCACATGGCAGCGGGGCCAGTGGACGCAGCATAACCTGCCGGGACAGAGGCAGCTCGGCTGGGTGGGCACAGTCCATGCCCGATGATGTCAGATGGTCGCCGCCTTTCCTCTTTTCCTGTTTTTTTTTTTTTTTCTTTCTTAAACTAACTTCTCTCTGCCCACTGTATGCGCCAAAATCCCACTCCAGGGTAGATGTCCCCCACCCTCTCTTCCCCCTGTCTCCAGCGGCTCTCCCCGTTAGAGGCTCCCCTCCACTGTAGGGTTCACAAGAGCCTGTTCCAGCCCCGCCCCCCAAGCCCAAAGGAGCCGGGGCTGCAGCTGCATGCTGCATGGCGGGCATAAATCCAAACAGCCAGTAGTTCTTCAGTACATTGATCTCTCAAAAAAGCGGGTTTAAGATTCTGAAGTACTGAGATTTATGGTGGCTGCAAGAGTGTGGGTTCGTCCCCAGAAGGCCTCCCCCACGGGTTCTCCTCCCCAGAACCTGGAGCCCCTCTCACCAGTGCAGCCCGGCTGCATGGCAAACCGGAAGTGGTTATTTGGTTTTCTATCCACTGTTAGCTGAATTATTCTAACTCTTTCTTTGGAGCCCAGGAGTTCAGGCCACACAATCCTTCCTTTCCCTCTTTTTCCCAATTTGCAAGGATCAGTATATTTGCACACATGTGGCTCATTCAAAGCACACTGAGGCGGGGGGGAATTATAGGAAAGTCTTGCTCCAGAAATGGAATTGATGGGTAATGTTTAGATAAATGGCTAAAAATTCTGTCCAGCAAAAGAGCTGAGCAGAAAATTTAAAGGGCAGCTGTAGAAGACAAAATCAAGTATTATAATGAAATAATATGAAACTACCTGGAGTTAGAAAACCAAACGTGAAGAACACACTCAAGATTTCCTAAGCTGAAAGAACTGAAGGACAAATCAAGTCTTGACTTGGAATATTGAAGCATTCTATTGGCAAAATATTGAATGATGCAGAAAGCATAAAAAGAACATGAAAAGAATATACAGTCACTATACCAAATAACTGATCGACAGTGAACCATTGCAAGAGGTGGTATATGGTCAAGAATTGGTAGTATTGAAGAAAGAAATCCAAGCTGCAGTTAATGCACTGGCAAAAAAAAACAAGGGTCCAGGAACTGACAAAATATGAATTAAAGTGTTTCAATAAACTGATGCAGCACTATAAGCATTCACTCATCTATGTAAAGAAATTTGGAACTACCAATTCATTGGAAGTGATCCATATTTGAGCTCATTCCAAAGAAAGGTGGCCCAGTGGAATGCAGACATCATTGAACAATATCAGTAATATAAAAATCAAGTAAAAATTTAATTAATATTATCCAAAAATGGTTGTAGCTATGCATTGACAGGGAGCTGCCAGAAATTCAAGTTGGACTAAGAAGAGGATGTGGAACTAGATACTTCACTGTTAATGTCAGATGGATCTTGGCTGAAAGCTGAGAATACCAGAAATATATTTCTTGCGATTTACTGACTGTAAAAAGGCATTTTTGTGTATCATTACAAACCATGGATAACATTTTGAAGGATTTATATTCCAGAACACTGAATTATGCTCATGAGGAACCTGTACACAGACCAAGAGAAAGTTGATAGAAGAGAACAAGGTAATACTGAATGTTTTTAAGTCAGAAAAGGTATGCACTAGTATTGTATCCTTTCACCGTATTTATTCAATGTGCATGCTGAGCAAATAATTTAAGAAACAGGTTATATGAAGAATGTAGCATCAGCGTTTGTTCTGAGATATGAAGCTGATACAGCCTTACTTTCTGAAAGTGAAGAGGACTTGAGGCAAGGTTAGATAGCAGACTACGCAGAAAGGCTGTGCAGACTTTCTTCAGCAAAACACAGAAAAAAACAGATGAAACAGATTCAGAAGATGACCCTGGACCTCTGAAGTTCAAATAAATGGATAAATAAGTGGATCACATGGAGTCTTGGTGTGGCTCTGTGGGCTAAAGTGTCAGACTGCAAAGATATTTGAGCTGCAAGATCAATAGTTCAAGCTCACCAGCTGCTCCTTGGAAACTGTATGCAGGCTCACTATGGGTTGGAATTGACTCAACGGCAATTAACAACAACAGCAATAAAGCTTACCAGGAGAAAGATTTGGAACAGAATCGAGAAAGGAGATGACTTTGGTTTGGTGAGGCCATCATGTCCTACCATAACTATATTAAACAAGAGTGAGTGAATTGAGAGACAAGACAGCACTCACATTGCAGAAACTTTTCAGCAAATTAAAGAGACAAAGGTGAGAGGAGTTGTTTCTTTCTTTCTTTCTTTCTTTCTTTCTTTCTTTCTTTCTTTCTTTCTTTCTTTCTTTTCTGCTTATTTCACCTCTTGTGAACAGAGGTGAGGTGAGACCTGTCCAAGTAGACAACCACAGGGAAGGGAAGGTTCTGTGCCATGTGGATCCAACAGCTGGGCAAAGAACCCAAGGGACAGGAGACAATAGAAAGAGCTAGTGTGCCAGCCGTCTCTTTAAAATTGAGTCTTGAAACCCCTGGGCTGTTTCTCACTAGAAGAAATAGCTGAATGGACTTGAGAAAAGAAAAGAAAAGAAAAAAGCAGGAATTAGATCACAGAACCCCAGAGGGAACATGGGGACATTTCTCAGGTGGCTGAGAAAGAGTTCATTAAATGGTTCTGAAGAATTACTTTTATTTTCCCATGGCTGCTATGTGGCTGTTTTATTCTTTCATATAATTATCATTATTTTCTTTTTTTTCCTTCTTCCAGTTTAATTGTCTTTATACTATTTTTGCTGGTTTTATATGACTTTTGTTTTCAGTTTTATGTTTTTGGTCCTCCTTCTGTCTGGTGGGAAAGCTTTGTCCTCTTGCCCCAATAGGCAGGAGACAGCATCTATGACCATATAGCCAAGCTAAAGTTGTAGCCTCTAAAATTGCAACAACTGGGCAAGAGACAATACTAGCTGCTATATACTAGTGCAGCATCTACAACCAACACCTGCTAAAAACACTCTGAATTGAACTTTAGGAACAGTAAACAGAGATGTCCATTTCCTGATCACAACTAGGAGGCAATTGGAGTGCTTAAGAATACATTAATGTGCATTCATCTAATTAATACAAATGCAGTGACACCATGATGCCTAAAAAGCAGCAGTAAATTTATGTTCACTCACAGAAACATGACAGAATAGCTCAAACAAATGACTAAGAAGAAGAGATAGAAATTGCTTTTGAGGAAGAAAATACTTTGGAACTACCTGAAAAAGAATTCAGGAGAATGATATTGAAGCATCTCCAAATGTTTCACAGAAAGGTTGAGGAAAATAAGGAAGACATCCAAATCAAACAAAATAGAGATAGCATTAGAGGCAATAAAAAACCTGAAAACAGAGGTCCAAATGATCAATACTAAAATACCAGAAATGGACAATACATTGAAAGGGCAAAGGAGTAAAATGGAAGTAATACAAGCCAGAATTAGCAAACTTCAAGATAAATCTCTCAATAATGTTAAGATAGAAGAGCAAGCAGAAAAAAGAATGAAAACAAATCTGAAGAAAACCTAATATTCATGTGGGACAACATGAAGAGGAATAAAGTATGGATGTTTGGAATTCTAGAACAGGAAGAAACAAAGAGAACCACAGGAAAAAATGGTTAAAGAGATGCTGGGAAAAAAGGGAGCAGCTGAGGACTCTAGATTCATGGAAAAAGAGGGACTGAGAGATGGTGGCCAGGAGGCAAACTTGCAGAATGTGCCCTTTGGTGGTTTAAATTATTATATATGTCTGAATGTTTAAAAAAAAAAAAAGCTAAAATGAATAGAGAATAATGTTGTTAACTGATGGTACATGGAGGGGATTA
>NW_006409007.1:405318-408055 GCF_000296735.1 Chrysochloris asiatica | reverse complement strand
AAAAAAGAAATGAAAACCACTAAGATTAAACTCTGATTTCTCAGCAGAAACCACGTAGGCAAGAAGGCAATGTGGAGACATATACAAAACTCAGAAAGACAAAAAAATTGCTAACCAAGAATCATATAACCAGCAAAGTTGTCAATCAAATATGACAGTGAAATCAGAATATTTCAGGATGTACAGAAATTAGGGATTTTTAAAAACCTAAAAAAGTGCTTCAAAACATACTAAAAGCTCTTTGGTCTGAGAACCAACAAAAACAAATAACAATTAGAGCTTGACATACATGGCACAGCCACCCAGAACTCAGTCCAGAGATGGAAAAGCCCAGAGCATAATAAAATTAAAAGGCTTAAAATAGGGGCTGTGGATGTCAGTCTATGATCAGGAAACTACAAAGCAAATGAAGGGAAAAGTATAGTAACTGAGCAACAAGTGGTGAGGTGGTCAGATAGATTTCAGATTAAAACAGACAGTTTTAAAATAAGGGTAACCTCAAAGAAATGTAATGTTCTCCACATCAAATCAAGAAAATGAAAATCTAAGAATGTTTTGGAAACATTAAAACTATGAAGAAGTTGACACGTAAAAGTGCACAAAAAAATGAACTCAGCACAGGAAACCATGGAGAACAAAGGAACCAGAAGCACCACACACACAAAATAGACACCATAATGATAGTGATTAATCCATACCTATCAATGTGGCGCTGTGGATTAATGAGCCAGACTGCAAAGCCGTTTGAACTGCAAGGTCAGCAGTTCAAGCTTACCAGCTGCTCCTTAAAAACCCTATACAGGGTCGCTATGGGTCAGAATTGACTCAATGGCACTTAACAAAAATAACATCGATAATTACACTGAATGCCAGTGGATTAAATGAACCAGTCAAGAGACAGAGAGTAACAGAATGGATAAGAAAACAGGATCCTTAAATATACTGTCTACAAGAGACACACCTTACACACCAAGACAAAAATTGATTAAAAATTAAAGGTTGGGTTAAAAATATATACGAAGCTAAATGCAAAGAAAAATGAACAGGAGTGGCAATATTGATATCTGATAAGATAAATTTTGAGGCAGGACCAGAATAGGAGACAAAGAATATTATCTCATGATTAAAGGGTCAATTATACAAGACGACATAACCATAACAAATATCTATGCTATGAATGAAAGAACCCAAAATGCATAAATCAAACCATAATAGAATTGAAGAAAGAAATAGACAACTCTACAACCATAGTGGGATAATGCGCTGGATCAGAAGGTCAGTTTGAACCATAAGGTCAGTGGTTCAAACCCACAAGCCACTCCACAGAAACCTTATACAACGTTGATATGGGTCAGAATAAACTCATTTACATTTAACAACAGCAACAGTTTCAAACAAGGACAGAACACCCACAAAGAAACTCAACAAAGACACACAGTGAATAAACAACACAATCATCCAACTTGACCTCGGATTTGTGCAGAGCATTTATCCAAAACCAGCACAATGCAGATTATTTTCCTGTGCATATGAAACACTCTCCAGAATAGATCATGTGTTAGGTCACAAAGTAAGTCTCAATAGATTTAAAAGCATCAAAACACTACACCATCTTCCTAGATCACCGTGCTATAAAATTAGAAATCAAAATTAGGAAGATCTAGGAAATAAAATCAAATACATGGAACCTGAATAACACCCTGCTTAAAAGCTACTAGGTAGTAGATCAAATATAAAGTGAAATTTAAAAATTCCTAGAAACAAATGAGAATGAAAACACAACATACCAAAACCTTTGGGATACAGCAAAAGCAGTGGTGGGATGGCAATTTATAGCAAGAAATGCACATATCCAAAAAGAAGAAAGAACCAAAATCAACACATTAACGCATCTCCAACAATCAGAATAAGAATAGCAAAGTAAACTTACAGTCATCAGAAGAAAATAAATAATGAAGATTAGAGTAGAAATAAATGAAATAGAGAACAGAAAAACAATAGAAAAAGTAAACAAAAAGCTAGTTCTTTGAAAGGATTAACAAAATTGACACACCACTGGCAAATCTAACAAAAGAAAAGAGGGAGAAGACACAGATAACACTCATAAAATACCACACAGCTGAAGTCACAACAGAACTAATTGAAATAAAATAGGATAACAGAATAGTATGAAGAGTTGTACTCCAACAGATTTGAAAATCCAGCGGAAATGGATACAGTTTTAGAAAAACACTATCTACCAAAACTTACACAGAGTGAAGTAGAAAACTTGAACAGACAAATTGATTTAATCATCAAAAACCTTCCAACCAAAAGAAATACAGGCCCAGAAAGCTTTACTGGTAAAGTTTACCAAACATTCAGAGAAGAGCTGACACCAATTGTACTCAAACTATTCTAGAATATAGAAAAGGATGGAAAACTTCCTAATACATTTTATGAAACAGGCATAATCTTTACACCAAAACCAGGGAAGGACATCATTAAAGAAGAAAATTATAGATCAATACCCTTCATGACAGTGTTTCTCTGCTATTAATAGAGTTTTCAGTGACTAGCGACTCGGAAGTAGTTTGTCACTCTTTCTTCCTAGTCTGTCTTTATCTGGAAGCTCATCTGAAACCTGCCCACCATGGGTGACCCTACTGGTTATTTAAAATTCCAGTGGCATAACCCTCAGAATCACAGCAACTCAAGCCACCACAGCATGACAGACAGATGAGTGGTGGCCATTTGG
>NW_006409007.1:402687-404063 GCF_000296735.1 Chrysochloris asiatica | reverse complement strand
GAGGAAGACCCCCAACGAGATGGATTGGCCAGGTGACATTGTTGATGGACTCAAGTTTGGCAGCAGTAGTGAGGTTTGCCCAGGATCAGACATTGTTTCGTTCTGCTGTACATGGAGTTGCTATGAGTCGGTTCCGACTCGATGGCACCTGACAACAACCCTTCATGAACATAGAGTCAAAAATTCTCACCCAAATCCTAGCCAATAGAATTCAATAGCATATAAAAAAACCCCACATGATCACATCGACTGATGCAGAAAAGACATTTGATAAAATCAAACCCCATTCCTGATTAAAACAACAACAACAAAAACACTCTACAAAGTAGGAATTTAAGGGAAATTCCTCTAAATATTAAGAGCATGTATTCAAACCAACATCACTCTCAGTAGAGAGAAACTAAAAGCATTCTCTTTGTGAACAGTAACCAGACAAGGATGTCTTTTATCACCACTCTTCTTCAACACTTTATTGAAAGTCTTAGCCAGAGGTATAAGGCAAGAAAGGGAAATTAAAGGCATCCAAGTTGTCAAAGAAGGAGCTCTGGTAGCGTAGTGGTTACGAATCAGGCTGCGAACCTTAAGGTCAGCGGTTCGAAACTACCAGTTGCTCCGCGGGAGAAAGATGAGGCTTTCTACTCCCGTAAAGATTTACACCCTCGGAAACCCTGTACAGGGTCGCTATGGGTTGGACCCGACTCGATGGCACTTAACAACAACAACAAGTTGTCAAAGAAAAAGTAATACTCTCTGTTTTTAGATGGTATCTTCCTATACATAGAAAATCCCAAAGACTCAGCAAAAAATTTACTGGCAGGGTACAAGATCCATATACAAAAATTAGTTGGGTTTTTCTATACTAATAGAGACAGCTCTGAAAAGGAAATTAGGAAAACAACGCCATTAACAATAAGCACCAAAAGAACTAAATACTTAGGAATAAATTTAACCAGAGAAACAAAAGATCTATACAAAGAACACTACAAAACATTACCATAAGAAACCAAAAAAGATGAAAATGGAAAACTATACCACGCTCATGAATAGGAAGGATTACATTGTGAAAATGTCAATAGTACCCAAAGTAATCTACAGTTATAATGTAATCCCAATCCAGATTCAACAACATTCTTTAAAGAGATGGAAAAAAAATTATTACAAACTGTATATGGAAAGGAAAGGGACCTTGGATAAGGAAAGCACTGCTTACATAAAACAACAAAGGGGGAGGAGGCCTCTCACTCCCTGACTTCAAAAATTTATTACACAGCCATTATGAGCTCTGGTAGCGTAGTGGTTACGAATCAGGCTGCGAACCTTAAGGTCAGCGGTTCGAAACTACCAGCTGCTCCGTGGGAGAAAGATGAGGCTTTCTA
>NW_006409007.1:399590-401652 GCF_000296735.1 Chrysochloris asiatica | reverse complement strand
TCAAATAACTTTGCAGTCCAGCACATTAACCCACAGTACCACACCAGGACTCCTCATTAATCTTTAGAGAGATGCAAACCAAAACAACAATGAGATATCATCTCACACCAGCATTAAAAGCAAAGTTCAAAAAAGCAGAAAACTATTAATGCTGAGGAGGGTATAGACTGGTACCGTTTTCATTGCTGGTGTGACTGCAAAATGGTTCAAGCACTCTGGAAAATGATATGGTGATTCCTCAGAAAGTTGGAAATGGAAATATATTATGATCCAGCAATTTGTCTACTTGGCATATATCTGTAAGAAATAAGAGCCAGAACATGAGTAGATGTATGCACACTGATGTTCATTACAGCATCCTGTTGTTCATTACTATTCACAATAGCAAAAAGATGGAGACAGCCTAAGTGCTCATTAGTTGAAGAATGGATAAACTTTGGTACACTCACACAATAAAATATTATGCTACCTTGAAGAATAAGAATGAAGCTGCAGGGAGGATCCTGTGGATGGTTGTAAAGGCCTCTGGCTCTACCTGGCGGGGAGCAGTCTGCCATGCCTCACGCTGATTGGCTATCCTAATTTTGGGTACGGGTGGGTCCACCATGACCTGGAGGCCCAGATCGCCATCGTGATGGAGAACTGAGCCCTGCAGCAACAGCTCCACCAAGAGCAGGAAGTGCTCTACCTGAGCGCAGGTGTGGTGTCCTCAGCCACTTTTGAGCAGCCTAGCCGGCAGGTGAAGCTATAGGGGAAGCTGGTGACACCCCTGATCAAGAACTTCTTCTGAGGACAGAGGAATGGCCTTGATAAAGATGACAGACATGGCAGGTGTCAGCTCCTTTAGCCTCACTTCTGTGATGACGCCCATCTGCGTGTTCCAGGGAGCGCCTGCGGGGACAGCAGGGCACAGCATCAGGGCGGAGGGGAATGTGCTGCCCACAGGTGGGACCCCGGACTCAGGCCTGGCTCTCAGGGCGCTGTGCACGGCTGCCCGTGCTCCTTCTGTGTGGACAGCCCACACCTGGCTCCTGGCTGCAAAGCTCACCTGTCACCCTCCACTCACAGCAGGAGTCCTGACTCCAGCGGAATGTTGCAGATGGTCCAAGCCACGTCCCCCACCCCATGTGTCTGCCTTCCTTTCCCAGGTGTACACATGCAGTACAAGCTCTGTATGCAGCTAGGAATACGACTTGCCTCAAGCAGACCGTGTCATTTCCTGCCCTTTTATTTAATGATGTTTGCATCTCTTGTCTGTGATCCAAAATAAACATGGAGAAGGAAAAAAAAAAAAGAATGAAGCTGCAAAACACCTCATAACATGGATGAACCTTGAGAACTGAGTGAATTTAGTCAGTCACAAGAGGACAAATATTGCATAAGATCATTATTATAAAAGCTTAAAATATTTCATACTAAAAATTATTGATGCTTACCAGGGGTGGGAGCAAAGGAACAGTAAATCACAGGTTAGGAGATAGACACAAGATCGATCAGATGATGAGGAGGCAATGTACAAGGAGGGGTAGGACAATATATAAGAAGGGGAAGGGTGGTAGATGAACAATGAAGATAGGGGAAGACTTGGGCTAAATGGGATAGAAGCAAGTAGTAACGTACTACACAACCTTGGAACAACTGTGCTCTGTGATGCAGAAACTGATTCATTTCTAAAATATATAGCAAACTACAACACCTCTACAAGAAAAAGACACATAACCCCAGAAAAAAATGGGCACAGGACATGAACAGATACTTCACCAAGAAGGAGATCCAGGCAGCCAACAAACATATGAAGAAATGTTCACAATCACTAACTATTGTTCTTGTTGTTGTTAGGTGCTACTGAGTTGGTACAGACCCATAGCGACCTTATGCACAGCAGAACATAACACTGCCTGATCCTGGGCCAACCTCACTACTGTTGCCACGCTTGAGTCCATCAATGCTGCCACTTGGCAAATCCATCTCATCGGGGGTCTTCCTCTTTTACTCTGACCCTCCAACTTACCAAACATGATATCCTTCTCCAGCAACTGGTCTCTCCTGACAATATATCCAA
>NW_006409007.1:397032-398636 GCF_000296735.1 Chrysochloris asiatica | reverse complement strand
ATTGTCCGATCATTTCCACATTCCATTGCGTCACCTCTCTTTGGAATGAGCACAAATATGGATCTCTTACCATCAGTCAGCCAGTTAGTTGTCTTCCAAATTTCTTGGCATAGGTGAGTGTGTGCCTCCTGTGCCACTTCACCTTCTTGAAAATTTTCAATTTTTATTCCATTAAATCTTGGTGACTTGTTCTTCACCACTTCCTTCAATGCACCTTGGACTTCCTCCCTAAGTATCATTGGCTCTTGATCATATGTTACCTCTTGAAACGCTTGAATATTAACTATTTCCTTTTAGTACAGTGACTCTATATACTCCTTCTATCTTCTGTTGATGTTTTCTGCATCATTCAATAATTTGCCTAGAGAATCTTTCAATAATGAAAGTCGAGGCTTGAAATTTTTCTTCAGTTTCCCCAAAGTGAGAAATGATGAGCATGTTCTTTCTTTTTGTTTTTCTGATTCCATATATTTGCACATTTTGTTGTAATATTTGGCTTTATCTTCTCGAGCTGACTGAAATTTTCTGTTTAGTTCTTGCACATTCTCATTTCTTCCATTGCATCTACACTGGAGAGCAAGTTTCAATGTCTCTTCTGATATCCATTTTGACCTTTTCCTTCTTTTTGTCTTCTTAATGATTTTTTTTTTTTCTTCATGTATGATATTCTTAATGTCATCCCACAACTCCAATGGTCTTTGGTCTTTAGTGTTTAATGTATCAAATCTGTTCTTCAGATGATCTCTAAATTTAGGTAGGATATATTCAGGATCATATTTTGGCTCTTGTGGACTTGTTTTCAGTTTCTTCGGCTTCAGTTTGAATTTGCATATTAGTAATTGATGGCTCCACAATCTGCGCCTGTCCTGGTTTTGACTGATGATATGGAGCTTTTCCATCATCTCAATCCACAGATGTAGTCAATTTGATTTCTATGTATTCCATCTGGTGAGGTCCATGTGCATAGTCATCTATTATGCTGTCTAAAGAAGGTATTTGAAATGAGCAAATCATTGGTTTTGCAGTATTCTATCATGCATTCTCCAGCATCAGTTCTATCACCAAGGCCATATTTTCCAACTATTGATCCTTCCTCTTTGTTCCCAACCTTTGCATTCCAATCACCAGTAATGATCAATACTTCTTGATTGCATGTTTATTCAATTTCAGATTGAAGAAGTTGGTAGAATTCTTTTATTTCATCCTCACTGGCTTTAGTGTTTGGTGTGTAAATCTGAATAATAGTGGCATTAACAGGATGTCCCTGTAGGCATATGGATATTATCCTATCACAGACAGTGTTATACCTCAAGACTGATCTGGATATGTTCTTTTTGACAATGAATACCAAACCATTCCTCTTCAATTTGTCATTCCCGGCATAGTAAACCATGTGGTTGCCAGGTTCAAAATGGCCAATACCAGTCCATTTCAGCTCAGTAATGCATAAGATATTGATATATATGCGTTCCATTTCATTTTTTTACAACTTCCAAATTTCCCAGACTCATATTTCGTTCATTCCATGTTCGGATTTTCAATGGATGTTTACAGCTGTTTCTCTTCATTTTGAGTTGTGCCCCATCAGCAAATGAATGTACTAT
>NW_006409007.1:376290-394205 GCF_000296735.1 Chrysochloris asiatica | reverse complement strand
AAAAAAGCTAAAGTGGATAAAGAGAAATACTTGTAACTGATAGTATATGGAGGGGATTATAATCAATGTAATGTAACAAGTTATATGAATTGTTGAATTTGAAACTGATGATGTGCCCTGTAAATTTTCACTCAATCCACAATAAAAACCTTAAATTAAAAAACAAAACAAAAACAATGAGATATCATCTCACACCAGCAATAACAGCAAAGATTAAAAAAGTAGAGGGCAATAAATGCTGGCGGGGACGTGGAGAGACTGGGCTGCTCCTGCATTGCTGGTGGAATTGCAAAATGATCCAACCTCTCTGGAAAGTAATATGGTTTTTCCTCAGAAGTTTGTAAATAGAAATACCTTATGATCCTGCAATTCCTTTACTTGGTATTTACTCACAAGAAATATGAGCCATAACAAAAGTTGATATATGCAAACCAATGTTCATAGCAGCACTATTTACAGTAGCAAAAAGATGGAGATAGCCTAAGGGCTCATCAACTGAAGAATGGATAAACAAACTGTGGTACATACACACAATGGAATATTATGCTACCTTGAAGAATAACAAGGATGCTGCAAGCCACCGAATAACATGGAAGAACCTTGAAGACATTATGTTGAGTGAAATTGGTCAGTCATAAAAGAAGAAATACTACAAAGGACCACTACTGTAAAAGACTAAGAAAAAGAGTCAATATTAAAGTATGTGGGGGGATTCTTTGCTGGTTACCAGATTGTGGTGGGTGGGGTGAAGGGAGGGACGGTAAGGTGGATCACAGGGTAGGGAATAGACACAGGATAGATTGGGTGCTGGGGAGGGGGTCAATACACAAGAATGGGGAAGAGAATGGAAGAAAAAAGCAGATGGGAAAACAATTAGGGAGGTTTGCATGGGCAAAGTATGACAGGTAAATAATGATGAATGCACAACCTTGGAACAACAGTGCTCTGGGATATAGGGATTAATCTATAGTTGGAATGGGGAAAAGGGGGGAAATAATGTTAAGATGTTTGGCTGTTTTTTGAATCTTGGTTTCCCTGGCATACCATTATAAAATAGATACTCATTGGGGAGAGAAAGGAATAGCCAGAAATATCACCATAGAAAGCTTGTAAGTCTGTCTTCTGCCTATAACTGATTGGAATAGGTAAAATGGGCCTACAACATGCCCAGTGAAGGAGGCTTCCTGCAGAACCTCTGCATTACATAAGACCATAGGTGGAATCCTGAACCGCATCCAGAATTTTCTGAGGTGGCAAATTTCCACTTGAAAGTTCAAGCAGACCTGCCTCGAGTAGCTAAAAGAACAGAGGATACTTCTTGAAAGAAAAACTGACATCAAAATAATAAAAAAAATAACGGCAGTTTGACTGACTACTATAAGAACAAGCAAGTTGCTCATCCAGGAGACATTAAGGCAAGTGGTCATGTCCCCTCAGGGCAAACTCCCTTCCAAGATTGAGACTTAATGGGAATACACACTTTTATTGGTGACCACGTTTGTCACCGTGAAGAGAAAGTGAGGATAATAGAACAATGAAGCTACGAGCTAAGCCCTACAAGGTTCAATAGACTCTTGTGAACCTGGGTGGAGACCTTGTTGTCCAACAGTGTGGCATGAACTGGGGACTTTTTGGCTCAGGGTCCGTAACATAGCCACAGAGGACTAGAGTGGAGAGTGAAGCATCCAGCTGATAAAAAGAGAGAACATATGTATAACACCCACCCTTACAGATAATTCCCACTTGACCTGGCTTTAATGACTGGATGATCAGAGCTCAACCAGAAGAAAAAGGAAGAGGTAAAAAAGAGTAATTTGATACAATTTGATGAACTTGACCTACACCTATGGATGCAGTAGCTCAATAGAGGGAACAAATCTTTACAGCGAGGATCATTCCCATCCCTCTGTACACAGAGTAGACACGGATGGGCAACTTGGACATTGACTACCCAAAATGGTGGAGTTATAAAGGCCAGAGGTGACTTGCTTAGACGCTTCCAAGAGGGAGCCTAGATCTAGAGGGCACAGAAGAAGGTAGAATCTCCACTGAGTAGTATCCAATCTGTCTGGGTGGGGAGGATGCAGATAGGTCTCTTGTGATACAATAGTGAATAATTGTTATCAGGACTGATTGTGAGGGTTGGAAATGTAAAGGTAGATGTTTTGTAGCAAAAGGAGGGGAGTGATTGACTTTGCAGTCTAGGAACAGAGGTTCCTGGAACCATCAAGGGAGAAGAGCGGAGGGCAGGACCCTACCCAGAGTAGCAGTGATGCTAGAAATAGAGGCTGAGATGATGAAGTGGACACTTTAGACCCAGAGAGGGAGAGGGGCTGTGTGCTGATGACTGGGGTACATGCTTGTAGGGTATACTCTTTGGTTGTTTGATGATGCATGGAGGGGATTGTAACCATGGCAATGAAACAATAGATAGCACATAGGATAAATGTAAAGCTAATGTTCTCTTATGTAAACTATCACATAATTCATAATAAAACTTAAAAAAAAATTAAACATAAAAAATTCTATGTTGTTACTATTAATTTCTGCCAATACAGTTACGGCTAATGCAACCTTATGAACAACAGAACAAAATGATGCCCAGTGTTTCATATCCTCACAATTATTGGTATGCTTGAACGCACTGTTGCAACCATGTCAATCCATCTTATAAATATTTTCCTTCATTTCTACATACTATATAATTTAACAAATATAATGTTCTTTGTTTGTTTGTTTGTTCCCTTAGCAATTAATCTATTCTAATGATGTGTCCAAAGTATATAAGACCATCATCATTTCTAAGGATTTGTTCCTTCTGGGAGATCCATGGTATATTCAACATTCTTTACCAACACCACAATTCAGATGTGTCAATTCTCTTTCAGTTTTTCTTATTCATTGTCCAGGTTTTGCACACAAATAAGGTGATTAAAAATCCTTTGACTTGGGTCAGGTGTACCTTAGTCCTTAATGTGATAACTTTGCTTTTTAATACTTTTGCAGATGTTCTCATTGAAATACATTATTTGATTTCCTGAATTCTATTTCCAGGGGTGTTGGTTGTTGATACAACTAGAACGAAATTCTTGGTAACTTCAACTTATTTGCCATTTATCATGGTATTGGTCTTGTGAGAATTTTTATTTTATGTTCAGGAATAATTCATATTGAAGGTTGTAGTCTTTGACCATAGTATAATAAAAATATAAAATAAAATTGTAATTATTTTCAATAAGAAAAATTTAATGCATTATATATAAATGAGTATATAAGTTGCAGTTGCACATATCAGAGTGAATAGTGTTCCTGAGATTTAAGAAAAGAAGTCTTAATGAGTAAATGCTAATATTAATTCTCCAGAAAGCTGGAGACAAGAGTCAACAAAACACTTACATTACCAGTCATATTTGGAAAATCAAATTCTCTACCCCAAACTTCTGTCCAAGCTAAAGATATTTTGATAGTTATGAAGTTATATATAAATAAACTGTTTCTTACACAAGCCCCAATTTGACTTGACCTAAAAGCAGAAAATTTGAAGTTTGGTGTTCAAAAGCAACAGATTTGAAGGTTTACGAGAATGTTCTATTATTTGTTACTAACTACTATTCTTTTACAAGAAGTCAGTGGTGATTTGTGCAGGGCAATCATTACCCTTATTACAGAGCATTTACCATTTTGAGATGTGCCTATGTCAACAAGGCCTCACAATGACCTTGCCAAGACTACAAATTATGAAAGAAGAAATAAGAAAGAAAAGAATATAGAATCTGGATCTAAAACCAAAGCACTTGGTCCAATTTAGTTAAGTTGAGGCCAAGATTATGGGTGAAGTCTCACTCCAACTACTTAGCTTTACCTACCTCCCTGATTATAGATTTTTTCCAACTATCGTGAGTATCACCTTTAAAGGGATACAATCAGAAAATAAAGGGACCTTCATTCAAGGAACATAGTGTTTTCTGAATGTGAAAACTAGAGCTAGGGTAATCTTTTTTAAAAGCATTGATAACACAATGGCTATTTCCAACTGCACATTTTGGGAAGCAAATGTTTGTCTATCCCAACATGTCAAGAATTTTATTGATTGTTCACTCAGGCCATTACCCACTCTTCCTTTTACTTTTAATTCTCAACAGACTTGACGTTTTCCCCTCAATGGGGTGCCAACAGGTAAAGACAAAAGACATACTGATATGAAATATACAGAATAAAAAAAGTGGGTTGTGTTGATTAGACTAGCACATCTAATTTATCCCATTTGTAGACTCTCAGATTCCTTAATTCAAGTAGTTTTGTGTGTTTTTTTCCCTCTGTCCTTTACTATTTTGGTCTTCTCATTAGTTTATTCACTGACCCATTCAATTAATATTTATTGAATGCCAGACACTATACTAGACATGGAGATAAAATGGTGATTGTTGTTAAGTGCTGTCAAGTTGGTTCCAACTCATAGCGATCCTGTATAGGGTTTCTGAGGAGTGGCTGGTGAGTTTGAACTGGTGACTTTGTGGTTCAAATTGACTTTGCAGTCCAGTACATTATCTTACAGTGCCACACCAGGACTCTAAAATGGTGATTAGATGTGCAAATTAAATCCTTGCTTTAATGTAACATTCAGCTCAATGAAAGAGACAAACCTAATTAAGTTATCACACAATTAAATCTAAATTTCAACTGTGAGATGTGTATGAAAGCAAAGTACACAGTGTCCTGATATAAGTAAATGTGACTTGTCTTTTGCTAGATATGAGGTCTTTTTATTTATTTATATAAAAGCCATTTTGTATCTATCCTTACAATTCAAAGTAAATTGATTCTTGAGCCTTTGTAAGTTTGTACTGTGGCTACGTTTCTTCCCTATTATCCCCTTATATATCCAGTGGATACTGGGACCAGGGAGACTTTCAAGTTCCTGTAATTATGTGAGAGGTAGAGTGCACAAATGAGAAGTATGTGTTGGGAAAGCACAAGACCTAGCAGTTAGCTTAGATCAAATATTTACTCATCCTGTAACCTTGTATAATTTTCTTGTTATTTCTAATCACAGTTTCCTTACCTGAGAAATAGGGATAATAATTACTATCCTTTTATTATGCATGTGGTATTAATATACATGAAAGCAGTTTATAAATTGTGGGATGGAATATAAAATATAAAGTAGAATTATCATAATCATTTTTGTCTTGGAAATGTAATGACAAGAAGAGCTGAAGTGAAGAAACATTAAAAATGCATGGTCTTTTATTTCATCCCTTGTTTCCTGTCAGAGAGCAGAAAATCCATAAGAAAGAATGCAGCTTTTTTACCCAGGTAGATCTTGACACAGCAGAAGCTTACAAGCATATGGTGACTATGAATACCTGCACCCAAACTTGAAACCCTTTCCCTTCTTATTTATGGTTTTATTTTTGTTAAAATCTATAGTAAATTAATTTAAAATACAATTATAATGTCTCAATTTGTTACGGAAGAATAAAATAAACTAAAAATAATATTCTCACTGAAATCTGAGGCCTAGATTTATTCTATTGCTATCCCACCTTTATGAAAATGATTGCAGATTGGAATTTCTTCTCATTCTGATGGCTTTCAATACAAGGTTTGTAAATCTGTCCCCCAGGGCCCCTTTCAGAAAGGATGATCATCTGGATTCCAAAGATATTTATTTATCTCTGTTATGACTTAGAGGCAAACTCCTCCTTCGCTGGTTCTCCCTCCCTTTTGCTGTTGATAACACCCCTCTGGATTTATGTGACTACCCAATAGCAGATTTTTGAGTTTGTATAATGTGGCTGGCACTACGCTGAGCACATTCATCATAAATGTGCTAGCTCTTATCTGAGTTGCATTTTTAGGAGCTCTGGTAGTGTGGTGGTTACAAGTGGGCTGATAACCTCAAGGTCAGCAGTTGGAAATTACCAGCTGTTATGCAGAAGAAAGATGAGGCTTTCTGCCCCCGTACGGATTTACAGTCTCAGAACCCCTATGCAGGGTCGTTGTTTGTCAGGACAGATTCCACAGCATATACCACCACAACTGTCACCTTGTTGACACCGACTGGTTTGTAGGTAGTGTGTCTTCCAAATCTCATAGGAACACAAAATGCTGCCTTTAAAAGACAAAGTAGAATCTAAACATGCTCACCTACTGAATGCAGCTCAACCTGTAGACTTATCTTTGTTGCCATTTTATCACCAGGACAGGAAAGGCTCAAAGTTCTCTTGTTGTTGTTGTTGCTAAGTGCCATCAAGTCAGTCCTGACTCATAGTGACCCTGAGTAGGATTTCTGAGTAGCAGCTGGTGAGCTTGAACCTCTGACCTTGTGGTTCAAAACGACCTTGCAGTCCAGTGCATTAACCCACAGGGCCATACCAGGACCCCCAAGAAGCATGTGCTGCTCAGGAAATGAACCCGGCTTGCAAGAATGAGAATCATGCATGATAGCACTACACCAGCGCCTTATGGAAGAAGTCAAGTAGGTAATGGGCAGAAAGGTTAAACAGTAAGGACTACATGGAGATCATATCAGATAAGTGGGAGCTTTGGGCATTTCATTATCACAGGATTTCTTTTCTGTAAGTGATAAAAACAACTTGAGCATTCAATAGTCAGAATTATCCAAGGCAGTGAAAAGCTTCAAAGGAATCAAATCAGTAAAATCAAGTTTATAGGACTCCTAAGAAGGAGCTCTGGTAGCGTAGTGGTTACGAATCGGGCTGCGAACCGTAAGGTCAGCAGTTCGAAACTACCGGCGGTTCCGCGGGAGAAAGATGAGGCGTTCTGCTCCTGTAAAGATTAACAGCCTCGGAAACCCTGTGCAGGGTCGCTATGAGTCTGAACCGACTCCACGGCACGTAACAACAACAACAACAACAAGAAAGCAAAAGTGTTAAGAAGACCCAACATCAATCTAGAGCTGAGTTTTCATATTTCCAGGGATGACATTGCTACTCTTATTGCCTTCCCCACTGTGAAACATCACTTAGAAAACAAAAACAAGAATTAAGTCATCTCATGGTGTGGTGCCGTAGGATAAGTTTTGGACTTCAAGTTAGGTTTGAAATATAAAGTCTGTTCAAAACTCACCAACTGCTCCTTGGAAACCCTATGCAGGATCACTATGAGTCAGACCTGACTTGGTGGCACTTAGCAACATCAACACAGGCAATTTGTAAAATAACTTCTTGTGCCCTGGCTGATGTTAAGTGCGGTGCCCTGGCTATAAGATCTTAAAACATGATGTAAACTCCTAGGGTTGTTAGGGATTTTCTATTTGTTTTTGGTTTTGATTTATATGGAAACCATGCAGTCACAAGTAAATTTAATTTAATTTTACTCCTTAACAATATCCTAAAACATAACACAATGCTGGTGTCCAGAGTGACAACTTTCTTGGGGACTGCCCTAGCGGCTCTCTCAAAGTGCTCATTCTCTTGATGATATAGTGATGTTTTCTAGAAAGGCTGCACTCATCTCCTCCCAGGACACTATCTATGCTGTGAAACCATCTACAACACAATGACCTCTCCACTTCTGAACTCACAGCCTTCTTGAGCTTCTCAGCCAGCAATTAATCACATGTTGCCATGTGGCTTTTGCTATAGCTTAGTATTGGATTGTTGCATAATGGTTGTTGCTGTAATTTAAATACCTGTTCTCAAAATCTAGATGGTAAATTCAGGTCCAGGAGTATACATTTTATACGAGGGTGAGAAAAAAAATTATCCACAGTCCGTCTGTATTAAAATGCCCATCCAAGCTTGATAACAATGTTTAGTATGCACGTGAAATGATTCTGTCGAATAGACGAGTGATGGTGCATTATGTGGCAAATCATTTGCAAATCAGCCATGGTTCTGCCTTTAAAATAATCCATGACAAAACTGGTAAAGACTGCATACTGAGCTGAAATGTACAATAGTCACTTGAAGTACATCCTGAAATGCCAATTGCCCAGCTCACTCTAAATGGTCAGTGCTCAGAACAAAGTCACTAATGGTAGAAAAGCTATATTCTCTGATTACCTTTCCCCAGAAAAGTTGGATGCAGTTATACCACTGAAGAATTTGTCTTTCCTTCAGATATGTGAATATACTTCTTAATTAAAAGTTGTTTCTACTTGCAAGTTACTTTTACATTTATTGTGTTATTTCATTTCTATAACGAGCTGGATGTGAATAGTTACTGCTTGGTGAAGCTTAAAGCTGACAAGGACAAGGACACAGACCCTATGTCCAAGACCCTAGTTTTTGAAGAACCAAAGTGGCATCTCTGAAAATATATAATATTATTGCTTGAAAAAAACTTAGCTTCTTTCAGAAGATAAAAATCCCAAGATAGGAAAGGCAGGTTCAGGTACATGTGGATAGAAGACACTAGGGCTCAGGGAAGACTCTTCTCCATTGCAGAAACAAATGACTCATGGAAGAGAAGGACACAATATAGAGTATTACCTAGTTAGTGACAGAGTTTTCGGAGAAAATAATAGGACTTTCTTGGAGTCTACAGAAAATAATGATGGTTCAATATACATAAAAGATTTTCACATAGAATTTTTAAAAACATTCTCTCTATTTATCCTAAATGTGTTTGAGAAACAACAAATTGCTCTTCTTTTACACCTTTTATATGAGAAATAATAACTTTAATACTAAACAGTAAGTGTATGCATACTGTCATTTTAGTAAGTTGATTATTTTTATATTTTCCATTTTAAAGTAAAGAGCCTATGAGTTAAGGTGATCAAGCATGCTGGGAATTTGCAATAAAATAAATCACCCATGATAAGAAATGTTCAGGCTCCTCTGTGAACAATCAGGAAATTGTCAAGATCCAATGGGATAAATTGAACATCAGAAACGTTCTGCAGTTATTAGGAGTATGACTAGTAGAAGGCTGCATTGCTGAAGAGGAGCAGAAGCTGTATAGCTTTTGTTACAGTATGTGGCCAAGACCCTATTACATGCCAAGTCTCTGCCTATGATTCCCCTCTCAGCTAGCTTCAGGTTTAGCACAAAAAAAGAAGTGTGATTCTGCTACTACACTCCTCACTTATTGACATGTTTAGGTTCCAAAGACCAGGTTATTATGCAAAAATTTGCTTTATGTGATGACTACATGAGATCACAAAATGGAGGATGACAACATCATTACATAACTGCCAAACTGAATCATTAGAAAACTGCCAAATTTCAACACTACATAACTGCTAACCAATAAGATGACCAGCCAAGTTGATACATAACCTTAGCCATCACAACCAGTATTAATTACTCTTACATTCATTACATCTAGATGTATGTAATTAACATGCAAAATGGTTGGATATTGGATTCTTCAGTATTGATGTAAATGTAAAATGTCAGATAATGAGACAGAAGGTGAGGAGTTAGTATATTATGTATTTTTTAAATCTTCCTAAAATAAGCAAGCAAACAAACAAGTAATTATATCTCTTTGCTCAGTATGGCACGAAATATCTGTGTCAAAATTTACCCTAAAAGAAAGCTACATGTATTGAAAAATGTGACAGTAAAAAAATATTTGAATGTGTCCAAAGTCACTTTAGATACAGGTTTTAAAAAGACTAATGCATTGAAAAGCAAATATATTGGTACTATCCATAACCTTGACACGTTGACAAATACCTCAGTGTCTGCCTGTGTGGCCAAATTGATTATCTCTGTGAGTTCCATTCACAGCCAGTCACCTCTGTGGTACCTTTCTCCTGGTTCTGTAGAGCCCTGGGATTTGTTGCCAACATGCTTTTGTGTGCTAAAATGCCTTGCTACCTTGTTTCCTAATCCTTATTCCCAAAATAAAATACAGTTCAACAAATACAGTGGAAAACTGTCTTGATAGTGAGGTCAATCTTGGTAATTGTTGAATTTTGTTGGGAAGCTCTTTTTATGAAAAGAAAGATTTGTTAAATGTAATTCAAGATAATTCATTTTCTTCTTTCTTTCTCAAAATTTCACTGTAAAGACTGTGTCCAGATTTCATTGCTGTTATTAAATGCTGTCAAATTGGTTCCGACTCATAGCAACCCTGTACAGGGTTTCTGAAGAGCATCTGGTGAGTTTGAACTGCTGACCTTGTAATTAGCAGTCAAGTACTTATCCTGTTGGTCCTGGAAGTCAAGGACCCCATGGTGTGACGCTACAGGTAAGATGAACTGTCTAAATCAGTTGCCCCATTTTAACTGAACTGCTGTGAAGTCCTGGAGCTGCATTGTAGGATAAGCACTTGATGACGAACCACAAGCTTGACAGTTCAAACCCACCAGCCGCTCCTTAAAAACCCTACATAGGTTCACTATGAGTCAGAACTGACTCCAGGACACTTAACAACAACAAGCTATGGAAGTAGAGACAGACACAGTTCATGAGGATGAACACTTTTACTTATGACAGAGACTGGAGCATAGACAATACCCAGTAAACATTAGTTGTTGTTGTTGATCTTGCTGTAAGGGGGAAGAGTGCAATTATGTCAATTCTGATAGGACTTTTTAAAGAAGATAAAGATGCTCTGACTAATTCATGTTAATGTGCACTGAGCTAAAAGGAAACGGTGTCATCATTCATTTACTTAGCAAATGTTTTTTGAAACTTTATTGTATCTTGGGCCATGTGCTAAACAGAGACTGCTAAGGATGGCTGCCCTTCCAGGCATAGGCAATTTGTCTAATGCATTTTCCAAAGAACTTCCCTTTTTATTGTATTTTGTACTCTTTAGCAAAGGAAAGGAACTAGAGACTGGATGCTTGTATCCAAGTTTTCATCACTTGAGGTCTTGTGGGATAGGCTCTGGATTGCTAACTATAAGGTTGGTGGTTCAAACCCACTAGCTGCTCCATGGAAACCTCACACAGAGTCTCTGCATCAAAACCAACTCTGCAACACTTAACAACACAGAATACACTAGAAGGAGAGAGACATTTAGGGAAAAGATGAAGAAAAGAGATTGACCCAGAAATGTGAAGGACACCTGATACAAAGTATAATAAAAACATCAACATTTTCCCAATTACTAGTTTGAACTATATCCTAGCTCCAAATTTATTCATTCATGTTCCCCTACATATTTCAATTCTAAATTGTGTTTTATGTGTTTTACAACAGTTTCTAAGCCTATCTCTAGGATTCCAGGCTCATGCCAAAACACCAGTTTGAATTTTGTGGAACCCATGACTTCTTAAATGAATTTACTCTCTTCTAACACTCTATTCAAACCAATTCCATACATACCAGATTAAGCATACTAATACATACTCATTTTATATTACTTGAAATTTAAGGTCTTTAAACAAAAGAATCTCATAATGCAACTACTTTACCTGACATGGCAGAATCTCTACAATCCTTTGGATCCGGTTACTTCCATACCCCCTAAAAGTATATTTTAGAGCAGTTAAACTGGAGTTCTAACTGTTCTACAGAAACCCTGGTTTTTTTATTTACAAATCTTTTCCATTTAATTTTCTTCCTTTGGAATTGTCCCTAAGAAGTCCTTCCTTTTAAAATTCTATTTTTAAAAACTATTTTTACACTTAGTACCTCCTCTGTATAGTCTTTTATACCCATTGTACCAGGTATGCTATGGACATTCTTTCTTTACATGTTTAAACCATTCTCAAGGTCCTTAGCATCTTTTATCTTAAAGTTTCCTGTAAATATCTTATTTACCTGGGAAAGTCTGTGATGTGTATGGGGTTTGTGATGGTTTGTTTCCCATCCTGCCAAACTCAGTACAGTGCCTGAACCATTACCTGATTATTTTTAAAGAAGTAAAAATGTAAACTGAAATCCAAGCAAACTTTAAAAATATATTGACTAAAGGCAATCAGTTGTTGAAACTTGCCTTAGTTCTTCAAATAGAATTATCCTATAAAACGAACTTGAGTTTTGCCCAAATGATGACAATTCTGAAGCACAAAATAATCATGGTTTAATGACCTCTTGTTTTTGATGCCCCTCCCCCTCATGCATCAATTCCACCTTTGTTGAGTCAGTTTTAGCAATTGGACTCTGTTGTTAAGTGTCCTCAAGCTGATTCCGACACATAGTGACCCTGTATAGGGTTCCCAAGGGGCTGCTGGTTTGAAATGCCAACCTTGTGGTTTGCAATCCAGAATCTCTCCAACAATACCACAACAGGAGTCCATAATCTG
The DNA here is from genome assembly GCF_000296735.1 of Chrysochloris asiatica. NCBI lineage: Eukaryota > Metazoa > Chordata > Mammalia > Afrosoricida > Chrysochloridae > Chrysochloris > Chrysochloris asiatica. Next base: position 382,027 of record NW_006409007.1, on the reverse strand, counting down.
ACTCTCAAGTACTCAGAAATTATGTGCCACCATTTCAGCTGTTTCATGCTGTTGTGTTTTTCTTTGTTTTCGAAAACCTTAAATGGGCATAAACAGCCTATATGAATGAGACAGTTAGCTGCTTGCCTATTGTCTAATTCAATATGTCTGTTAATTGAACCATTACATTACTATTGAGCACATTCCCCAAATCCAGAGCTTTGGAGCGCCCATCAAAAAGAGTCCTAGTCTGATTCCTTTAACAACAGGCCAGCCAGGGTCTGGCCTCATACATTTAGTGTACCTTATGTGGAGAAGAAGTCATGGCAACCGTGAAGTAGGAAAGGACACTCACCCAAAACAATTGCACCTGAGGAGTCCTGTTGAGGTGCTGTGGGCTAATATGCTGGACTGCAAAGTTATTTTGAACCAAAAGGTCAGCTATTCAAGCTCACCAGCCATTCCTTGGAAATTCTATACAGGACCACAATCTGTCAGAACTTGACTTGGCACTTACCAACAACTACAGGGTCATTGTAGATGATCAACTTGAATGTCTTGATGGTTTCCACACCCTTGAGAAAACAGAAATAATCTACTAGCCCCAAGGTGACAAATAAACCAATAAAGTTCAAATACACCTAGAGGCAATGCCTGCTTTGTTTTCTTTTTCCAAGCAGATGCTAGTAGTCATTCTTCCAACCCCTGAAGAAAAGGCAAGCTTGCCTTTCCCTTTGGTAGTTGAGGAAATGCCATTTAAGTGGCTCAAACTTTATCAGGAATCTTCCTTTTGGCATTTACTGACATTTAGGATCCCAAGCACATTACCTTGTTGCTGTTTTGTTGTTAAATGTCATTGAGAAGGCTCCTCCCATAAGGACTTTGTATAGGGTTTCCAAGGAGCGAATGTGAGCTTGAATTTCCAACTTTATGGTTCAAACTGACTTTGCAGTCCAGTGCATTAACCCACAGAGCACATCACCTTAAAATTGGCTAAATAAGAGCTCTACAGTTAATTTTGCCAATAACACAAGTTTCCTATTCAAGAAGACGAAGCACTGGACTCCATCTCTCATAATAAAAAGGCCATTAATTCTTTGCTACCACTCATTATTCTTATTAAGTATTTGCAGACTTTAGCTGGAGGCAAAATGTATCTATTAGAGCCAGAAAATAAGGATTTGCTAACACGCTGAGGCCAGCATTCTAGCCCAGGCTCTCAGCAAAGCCAGCGACATTGGACTCTGCCAGCTGGGCCCTGTGCTGAGCATCTGTGCTGTCATGAGCCAACAAGGAAAGTTGTGAAAACAGACTGTTCAAGACATGAAGTTGTTATTCAGATTTACTTATTCAGAACCCTTCATCTTCAATACACAGAGAGACAGTAAACAGAGTAAAAACGACTGATCACTTCATTTTTCCCTTCTTTTTGCTTAATATTTTATTGTGCTTTTGGTGAAAATTTACATAGGTTAGTTTTCCCTTTGACAATATCTACAAAAACCATTCAGGGACAATATTTACATTTCTCACAATGTATCAACATTATCTTTTACTGAGTTCTAGTTGTTCCATTTCCAGTTTTCTAGTTTCTCTGCCCCCTTATCTTCTCATCTTTTCTGTAGAGTAAATGTTGAAATTTTGCTCTCATAGTTTTTTGTGTATTTTTTTTTTTTAGTGGAGCCCCATTCTTACGGGTAATAAAATAACATTTAATTTGTATACCTCTCTACTATTTCACTAAAAGATTATTTTAGCAGATCGTTTCAGTTCAAAGTTTAAAGAGAGTCTCAGGGCAGTAGTCTTGGGGAGTACTCTGGTCTCAACTTGTCCAGTTACTCTGGCCTGTTTTATGAATTTGAGTTTTGTTCTATATATTTTTTTCTCAATGTATGTATGTGTGACCCATGCCAAAACAGTCAGCAGTAGCACCTGGGAACAATCTAGTTCTTCTGGGTCAGGGTAAATGAGACTATGGCTTGAGTTGGTTTTCAGCCTTATAAACTTGTTTCTACTCTGAAATTATTGTTACCTTCTCACTTTGGCACCTGATGAGTAGAGACTAATAGTTGTATCTTAAATGGCTGCTCACAAGCTTATAAGAGGTCAGATGCTACTCACTTCACTAGAATGTAGAACATGAACTTTGTGAACTCTAGTCTGTCAATTGACTGAACTCGCATGAGACCTGATCCTACTCTTTCAAATCTAGAAAACCAATCATAAAAGATGTTTGGCTATGCCTGAAGAGTATGTGTACTTGTGTCTTCAATGAATATAAATATCAGACATGCATATCTGTATTTATACATGTTATTGTTAAGTGCTACCAGGTTGGTTCCAACTCTTAATGACCCTATATAGGATTTGGTGGTGGTGGTGGTAGTGTGCCGTGGAGTCAGTTCTGACTCATAGCAACTTTTTATAGGGTTTCCAAGGCTGTAAATATTTACAGGAGCAGAAAGACTCATCTTTCTCCTATGAAACAGCTGGTAGTTTCAAATTGCTGATCTTGAAGTTAGCAGCCCAACTCATAACCACTACGCTATCTGAGCTCCTTTACATAGGGTTAATGAAGCAGTAAATCTTTATTAGAGCAGAAAACCTCATCTTTCTCCCATGAAGTAACTGGTGGACTTGAATCATCGATCTGTGGTTCCCAGTTCAGTGCTTATCTTACAGAGCCACTGCACTCCCCGCATTTATACAAACATATAGGAGTACTGGTATGGCACTGTGGGTTAATGTGCCAGACTACAAAGCTGTTTGAATTGCAAGGTTGGTGGTTCAAGCTTACCAGCTGCTCCTCAGAAACCCTGTGCAGGGTTGCTATGGGTTGGAACTGACTTGACAGCACATAACAACAACAACAATGTATGAGTACAGTGTGGCACTGTAGGATAAACACTGGTCGACAAGGGCAGTTAAAATTGAAAGTCAGCATATAGGGTCACTATGAGTTGGCACTTAACAACAGCAACATATGTTTAAAAACAAACCAACAAAAAAACACACCTAACTCCAGTTGTGGTGTTGTAGGACAAGCACTGGGCTTCTAAGCCTCATTGTTGGTCTAAAGATAGGAAACTCAAGCCTACCATCTACTCCTTGGAAACTCTATGTTGTTGTTGTTAAATGCTCTTGAGTCAGGTCTGACTCATACAGACCCTATATACACTTTTTGAGGCACCACTGGTGAATTTGAACTTCCAATCTTATGGTTCAAACTGACCTTGTGGTACAGTGCTTATCCTTACAACACCACACCAGTACTCCAGGAAACCACACCAGTACTCCAGGAAACCCAACACAGGGTTGCTATGAGTCTGAATCCACTTGACAGCACTTGACAACAAAAACCTATGCAAAAAGGGTAGGCATTTGACCTCCTCTGATGTCACCAGGCAAGAATCAAACTCAAAATTAGCCCAAGGCCAGTTACTATGAGGTGAAAGTCAAGCATAGGAATGTCCAACCTCCAATCTTCCTTACCAATTGTGACACCAATTGTTTCCTCCTGCAGCACTGTCTAATTGTCTGCTGGGTTCAAAAATCACATGCAATAACCACACAGAACTCACAGACAATATTTACAATTATGGGGTTTACTATGAAAGTTAACAGCAATAATTCAGGACCAAGATGCAGTCCTTCAGGCCAGGAGCATCTCTTCTGTGTCATACACAGTCAAGTCTCTCTACGGTCCTTGGCCTCTGCCCTGTTCAGACAAGTGCTATTAAGTTTCTTTGTTGCTGTTGTTAAATGCTGCTGAGTTGGTTCAGATTCATAGCAACCCTGTATAGTGTTTCCAAGGAGCAGCTTGTGAATTTGAATCCCTAACCTTGTGGTTTGCAGTCCAGTGTTGATCTTATAGCACCCCAAAAAAGTCTAAGCTTTTTTTTAACACAGTTTATAAATGCCCAAAGAACACCCTTAGTTTTCTAAGCCATGCTCTTGCCCCAAAACACACAGTTTTACTCGCTCCTTGGACCAAGAAGCCCACAGCTCTGTCTAGTTCTTTCATTGCCACTGCCTCTGCTACCACCTATTCTGCTGCCACTTCTCTGCACAGGAAATTGGGTTTGTGCAGGAATCTGGGGATCCAAATCCATGCTCCACTCATGGCTCTTCCTTTCTTGTTGGTAATGAGACCCCTATTTCTGTTTCTGAGATGGCTCATATTATACCACAGAGGATGACAAAGCTGCACAATCCTCATCTTAGAACCACTTACACCCAATTATTGGTCCCATACATTTATTTAGTTAGCATTACAAAGATTCTGGATTCTTGGTGTGGCACTGTAGGGTAAGCACTGGACTGCCAACCACAAGGTCAGTGTATCAAACCCATCAATTGCTCCTCAGAAACCCTATGCATGGATGCTATGAGTCAGAACCAACTCGTCAACACTTAACAACAAACAACAACAACAAATACTATGGCTATTGTTATTGTTAAGTACCTGACTCGCTGTTGTTAGTTGCCATTAAGTCGGTGCTGTGTCTATGCACAACAGAACAAAACACTGCTGGGTCTTTGGCCAACCTCACAATCATTGCTCTGTTTGAACCCATTGTTACTGCTACTGTGCCAATCTATTTAATTGGAGGTCTTCCTCTTTTTCTCCAGCCCTCCACTTTACCAAACATGATATCCTTCTCCACAGACTGATCACTCCTGATAATATGTCTGACATCTGAGAGACAAAGTCTGGCCATCCTGGCTTCCAAGGAGCACTCTGGCTGTACTGCGTCCAACAACCATAATTCAAATACATCCATTATTCTACAGTCTTCCTTAGTCACTGTCCAACTTTTACATACATATGAGGTTATTGAAAATACCATGACTTGGGTCAGGTACACCTTAGTCCTCAAACTGACATATTTGTTCTTCAACACTTTAAAGAAGTCTTCTGCAGCAGATCTGCCTAATGCTATACATCTTTGGAATTCTTGACAGCTGCTTCTTTGAGTGTTGATGGTTGATGTGAGCAAAATGAAGTCTTGGACAACTTGAATCTTTTCTCCACTGATACAGATGTTGTTTATTAGTCCAGTGGTGAGGATTTGGTTTTCTTTTTCACACTGAGATATAACTCGTATCAAATTCTGTCGTTTTTGATCTTCAGTAGTAAGTAATTTAAGTCCTCTTCACTTTCAGCAAACAAGGTTGTATCATATGTGTACCACAGGTTGTTAGTGATTCTTCCTAAAATCCTGATGATACATTTAACTTCATATAATCCAGTTTATGAGATTATTTTCTCAGCATACAAATTGAATAAGTATGGAGAAGGAATACAAGCATGTGCATAGTTGTCTTTTTTGTTGTTTAAAAAAGGTACTTGCAATGAAGAAGTTATTACTCTTGCAACATTCTATCATGTGATCTCTAGCTTCGTTTCTATGACCAAGGGCATATTTTCCCACAACTGATTCTTCCTTTTTCTTTCCAACCTTTTCATTCCTGTTTCCAGTAATTATCAATACATGTTGTTGCATGTTTGATCAATTTCAGACTGAAGAATTTGGTAGAAATTCTTCATTTCATCATCACTAGCTTTAGTAGTTGGTGCATACATTTTAATAATATTGGGATTAACTGGTCTTCCTTGTAGGCGTATGGCTATTAGTCTATTACAGACAGTGTTGTGCTTCAAGACAGATCTTGATATGTTCTTTTTGATGATGAATGTGATGCCATTGCTCTTCAATCTGTCAATGCCAGCAAACTAAACCATGAGATTTTCAGA
>NW_006409007.1:373679-374230 GCF_000296735.1 Chrysochloris asiatica | reverse complement strand
AAAACATGTTGGTCAGCAAGTCTTTAAATTGTGGCCAGCTATTTTTTATCACAAAAGGGGAACATTCCCCAGGAAGTGGAATTTGTGTAGCTGTCTGCAGCATCTCCGTGTTCCAGGAGGTTGTCTCCAATGGGCCCTTGAAGAAAAGCCACCCTCCAAAATAGAATGTACAAAACAAGCATTGAGCCTAGGTTATGCTGAAGTTGCAGAGACTCTCTTCTTGTTGGTGCACTCATGGGATGCCCACTCTGGAGCCTAGACTGTTGCTTCCAAGTCAGGTAATGTTCTCCTCCAGAGTCTGGTGATGTATAACTATCTATACTTATAGTATGCGCCTATCATTTTCCCATATGGTTATCATCTTTTATAGAACCTTGTAGTGTCATGCACACATATACTAGTTTTATTGCACTCCATACATTTTTTACTTAATTCATATTCTTTGGGTATCCTGTCTGCTGACATTACATACAGAACTGTTTGTTCTTTGAGCAGTCTTTTGGAATGATACTTTTAATATTCTCCTACAACATCATAACTCAAATGCATCA
>NW_006409007.1:356453-363801 GCF_000296735.1 Chrysochloris asiatica | reverse complement strand
GTATATTATTTCATTTCCATGGTTCCAATCCCCTCCATGCATCATCAACTGATCAAAGGGTATACCCTACAAACCTGCCCCCTGCATTCCCCCCACCCTGTCTTCAGCACACAGTCCCTCTCTGTCTCTGGATCCAAAGTCCCCAGCCGCTTCATCACTCCACATCATCGTCTCTGCCTCTATCCCAGGCATCGCTGCTTCTCTGGGTAGGGTCCGGCTCTCGGCTCTTCTCTGTTGATGGTCTTAAAGATCTCCGCTCCTAGACTAGAGAATTAATCACTCCCTTCCTTGCTACAAAATGTCCACCCTTACATTTACAACCCTCACAATCAGTCCTGATAACAATTATTCACTATAGTATCACAAATGACCCATCTACATTTCATTTCATCAACTCTGCCTAGACAGATTGGATAGTACTCACTGGAGATTCTGCCTTCCTCCATGCCCCCTAGCTCTAGGTTCCCTCTTGAAAGCTTGTAAGCCAGCCACTTCTTGCCTTTGTAGTCCCCCTCTCCAATTTGGGTATCCAATGTTCAAGTTGTCCATCCCTGTCTACTCTGTGTGTGGAGGGGGTGGGAATGTTTCTTGCTGTAAGGATTTGTTCCCACTTTTGAGTCACTGCATCTGTAGGTGTAGGTCAAGTTCATCAGATCACTCCTTTTTTCTCTTCTTTCTTCTCCTGGTTGAGCTCTGATCATCCAGTCATCTGGACCAGGTCATGTGGGTACCATCTGCAAGTGTGGGCATTCTTGTGCACCTGCCCTCTCTTCCCATCAGCCGGTAGCTTCACTCTCCACTCAAGTCCTCTGTGGCCACGCCACTGATCAACTGATTTTTAACAAAGTACCTAAATATATTGCATGGGGAGGTGGTAATCTCTCCAACAGATAGTGCTGGCAGAACTGGAATGCTATGTGTAAAAGATTGAAACAAGACCTTCACCTAATGACTTATACAAAAACGAACTCAACATGGATTAAAGACCTAAATGTGAATCCCAGAATTATGAAGGCCATCAATGAAAAAAATAGGGACAAAGATGAGGGCACTAATACAGGGAACACACAGACTACAAAACATGCCGAAAACTACACAAACAAAAGTAGACAAAATAGATACTAAAAATTAAAACTGATATGCATCAAAGACTTCACCAAAAGAATAAAAAGGGAACCCACAGAATGAGAAAAAATCTTTTACAACACATCAGACAAGGGACTCATTTCTAAAATATATAGGAAACTACAACACCTCTACAAGAAAAAGACAAATAACCCAATTAAAAAATGGCCACAGTATATGAACAGACACCTCACTGAGGAGGAGATCTGGGCAGCCAACAAACAAATGAAGAAATGTTCATGATCACTAGCCATTAGAGGATGCAAATCAAAACAACAATGAGATATCATCTCACACCAGCAATAACAACAAAGATAAAAAAATAGAGAGCAATAAATGCTGCCGGGGAACTGGACAGACTGGGACACTCCCGCATTGCTGGTGGGATTGCAAAATGGTCCAGCCTCTCTGGAAAACAATATGGTGCTTCCTCAAAAGGTTCAAAATAGAAATACCTTATGATCCAGAAATTCCTCTACCTGGTATTTACCCACAAGAAATATGAGCCGTAACACGAGTAGATATATACACACCAGTGTTTATAGGAGCACTATTTACAATAGCAAAAAGATGGAGACAACCAAAGTGCCCATCAACTGAAGAATGAATAAACAAACTGTGGTACATATACACAATGGAATATTATGCTACTTTGAGGAATAACAAGGAAGGTGCAAGCCACCACATAACATGGATGAACCTTGAGGATATTATGTTGAGTGAAAGTAGCAAGTCACAAAAGGATGAATACTGCATAGGACCACTACTGTAAAAGACTAAGAAAAAGAACCCATACTAATGAGGAGGGATTTGCTGCTAGCTACTGGGATGTGGGGGGTCAGGTTTGGGGAGGGAGGAGAAGGTGTAGCACAGAGTAGGGAATAGATACAGGATAGTTTGGGTGCAATAGGGAAGGGGGCAATACACAGGAAAGGGGAGGGGAATGGAAAAACAAAGCTGATGGGTAAATAATTCGACAGGTTTTCATGTGCTAAGTGGGACATAGGTAAATAATAATGCATGCATAAACTTGGAACAACAGGGCTCTGGGACACAGGGATTGAGACATGATTGGAATGGGGAAAAAGTGTTAAGAAGCTTGGCTGCCTTTTGAATCTTGTTTTCCTTGGCATATGATTATATAATAGACACTTGAGGGGGAGAGAAAGGAATAGCTAGAAATAGCACTATGGAAAGTTTGTAAGTCCATCTTCTGCCTATAACTGATGGGAATACCTAAAATAGGGCTACAACATGCCCAGTGAAGGAGGCCTCCTGTAGAGCCTCTGCATTACATACAATCATAGGTGGAATCCTGAGCAGCATTCAGAATCTTCTGAGGTGGGAATTTTCCACTTGAAAGGACAAGCAGACCAGCCTGGAACAGCTAGAAGAACAGAAGATAGTTCTTGAAAGAAAGACCTACAGGAAAAATACAAAGCAATAAAGGCAGTCCTACTGATTGCTACAAGAACAAGTTAGTTGCTTGCCCAGGAGACATCAAGGCAAGTTGTCTGGTCCTTTCAGGGCAAACCCTCTTCTAAGACTAAGACTCAATGGGTATACACTCTCTGATTGGTGACCACATTCTTCACCAATAAGAGGAAACGAGGGAAAAACAGCAATGAAGCTGTGAGCTAAGCCCTACAACATTCAATAGACTCTTGTGAACCCAGGTGGAGACCTGGTTGGTTAGCAGTGTGGCAAGACCTGGGACTCTTTGGCCCAGAGTCAGTGACAGAGGACTAGAGTGGAGAGTGAAGCATCCAGTGGATAAGAAGAGAGGGCATATGCACAAGAACACCCACACTTACAGAAAATACCCACTTGACCTGGCTTAAATGACTGATGATCAGAGCTCAACTAGATGAAGAAAGAAGAGTGAAAAAAAAGTGCAATAGGATACAATTTGATGAACCTGACCTACACCTATGGATACAGTAGGTCAAAAGAGGGAACAAATCTTTACAGCAAGGATCATTCCCATCCCCTTCATACACAGAGTAGACAGGGATGGGCAACTTGGACATTGGCTATCAAAAATAGGGGGAGAGGAGCACTACAAAGGCAAGAAGTGACTGGCTTTCAAGCTTTCAAGAGGGAGTCTAGATCTAGAGGGCATGGAGGAAGGTAGAATCTCCATTTAGTAGTATCCAATCTGTCTGGGCAGGGCTGATGAAAGGAGATGCAGATAGGTCTCTTGTGATACAATTATGAATAATTGTTATCAAGAATGATTGTAAGGGTTGGAAATGTAAAGTTAGACATTTTGTAGCAAAATGAGGGGAGTGATTAACTTTGCAGTCTAGGAGTGGAGGTCCCTGGGACCATCAAGAGAGAAAACCAGAGATCAGGACCCTACCCAGACAAGCAGTGACACCAGATGGAGACAGAGATGATGACGTGGAGAGATGGAGCAGCTGGAGACTTTAAACCCAGAGAGGGAAAGGGGCTGTGTGCTGAAGACTTGCGGTGGGAGGGAGGGAGGGAGGGGCAGGGTATACCCTTTGGTTGGTTGATGATGCATGGAGGGATTGTAACCATGGTAATGAGATGATATACAATAGGATGAATGTAAAGCTAATGTTCTCCCATGTAAACTATCACATAATTCAGTACACAATATTAAAAAAAAAACAAAAAAAAAAAAACTGTGTGAGATGATAAAATATACTTACTCTTCATTATGGACAGGATGGTCTCGAGAAATTATTATCCTGTCCTCCAGACTGCTGGCTCTCTGTTAATAAAGCTTTGATTGGATCTCTCTCCATCCCTGTGTTTGACTACAGTGACAGGCGGCAAGTCTTCATTTTGGTTTGGCAACATTTCTGGTGACCACGCTAAGGGACTTCTGTTGACCATGTTCCTGACTAGTGGTGAAAGAAGGCTGGTCTGAGATAAAGGAAGGGATGAAGCAGCACACATCCATGGAGAAAAACCTTAATGGAACCCCAACTCCAGCTCTGGTAGCGTAGTGGTTACGAATCGGGCTGCGAACCTTAAGGTCAGCAGTTTGAAACTACCAGCCGCTTCCTGAGAGAAAGATGAGGCTTTCTACTCCCGTAAAGATTTACACCCTCGGAAACTCTGTACAGGGTCGCTATGGGTCGGAACCGACTCGACGGCACTGAACAACAACTCCAGTAAAGGCAATTCCTCTACCTGAGCCAAACTGAAATATAAATGGCAGGGCCTGCTGTAGCTGGAGCAGTATAAAAGGTGCATTCTCAGTTGTCTGAAGAAGGGAGTTCCTAAATGAAAGAGCTTGAACATGATACAAGCAGTTCAGCAGAAGCCAACTGAGGACTCCTCTGAATTCTTTGAATGGAGTCTACCAAGCTTACTGTAACCTACACCCCTTTCAGCCTAGAGATCATGTCCTGCTCAAAATGTAGAAAAACAGACCTGACTCTCAGTTAGAAGAGAAGTGAACCACATTTTAGGAGATTCTGGCAATGACCCCCCAGTTCTCTCAAACTCACAGGCCTCAAGACCTATACTCACCACACCAGTCAAGTAATGTCCTTGAGAACAATGGGCCATGAATTCTTCCTCAGATCTCAAGCTGTGATTAAGGATCTCTGGTAGCATTTGTTGTTGTTGTTGTTGTTGCTAAGTGCCGTCGAGTAGGTTCCGACCCATAGCGACCCTGTACAGGGTTTCCGAGGCTGTAAATCTTTACGGGAGCAGAATGCCTCATCTTTCTCCCGCGGAGCAGCTGGTAGTTTCGAACTGCTGGCCTTAAGGTTCGCAGCCCGATTCGTAACCACTACGCTACCAGAGTGGTTGCAAATTGGGCTGCTAACCTCAAGGTCGGCAGTTCGAAACTACCAGCCATTCTGCTGGAAAAAGATGAGGCTTTCTGCTCCCAAAAGGATTTACAGCCTCGGAAACCCTGTGCAGGGTCACTATGAGTCGGAACCGACTCCGTGGTACTTAACAACAACAATCTTCTCTCTCCTGCTATGAGTTGGACACTCAGATGAAAACATATGAGTATATCCGGCAAAGCATGTAATAAATGTGTCTGATTTCTGTTTAAAAGGAGATTGTATATCGAACAAACCTTTACCTCTGCCTTATTGGGGTTAGTATTTCTATAACACAGTTCCAGCTAGGTATGTCCTTTTCATACACAGAGACAATGAAGCTGACTTTGCCTATAATGATCTATGGAGATGAGTCCAGGATACTACTGAGAAGTACTGAGAAATATTCTCCATCACCTTAAGAACAGTAATAACACCCAGCACCTATTGTTAGATCTATTGTGATGGTAGCTTGAAAGACAAGAGTTCTGGTTTCCCATATAACAAGCTGGGATATCCACCCTTCTAAGTGCAAGTCCTTGCACTGTGTGAATGTAACCGATTTGTCTCTGAATTATAGTGAGAATCAGAGTCTGCCAGTCTAATGCACCCACATTAGCAAAATTACCAGCAGGATGGTTCCATCTCTGTGGAATCAAGGCCTTTCTCAACATCCCCACTAACTCTACTAGGAGAAAGTCAGGTGGGGGGCGGGTGGGCTGTACTTTTGGAAGACTCATCACTCACCACCTTCCTCCAGAGACAGGACGTGACTGATAGACCTCATTGCTAGTGCCACCCCCACTTGACATCTGTATTGATCCACATCTGTTCAGTCCAGCTGAGCATGTGACCCTACCCCTTTTTGTAATGCTTGCTAAGTTCTTGACCCTAAATGTGAAAATCAACAGACCTGCCTGTACAATGGTAAAGACACTTAATACCACCTCCCAGACAATCACTGTCCTAAGTTTACGGACTTCTAAGCAGATAATGAAAGTTAGTTGTCTTAGTTAACTAATTGAAAGTGGCTTGTTGTTGTTATGTGCCATGGAGTTGGTTCTGACTCATAGCGACCCTGTACAGGGTTTCCGAGGCTGTAAATCTTTACAAGAGCAGAAAGCCTCATCTTTCTCCTGTGGAACAGCTGGTAGTAGTGGAACAGCTGGTAGTTTAGAACTGCTGACCTTGCGGTTTGCAGCCCAATTCGTAACCACTATGCTACCAGAGCTCCTTTCTAAGGTGGATACTCATGTTAATAGTGAGGTTCTGGTTTGTATTGTCATAGGAATTTTCTGATGTCACTGTATTCAATGCTCATTTTATCATATCTCCCTTTGTTAAACTTGTTTTTTACTACCTAAGATTAGTTCTTTTGATCCAAGGAATAATGCCCAGGATAAAAGTAACTATTTTCATTTGTAGTAAATTTCATAGAAATGAAATCTAAAAATAAGAGTGAGTAATGATAGCACGGTTCTACCGACCTAAACAAAATGGACTCAGTTTGGTCATTAAGTCTCAAATGAGAACCCTGAAAATGAGGAAGTTTATAAATTAGCTAAGATGACCTCATGGTCCTAGAAGACTAATGGGGCAAGGAGAATAGGCTGTGCTTAAACCCACCCAGATAGTTATCTCAGGAATTAAGCAGCTGAGATCCTAAAGGTAAATATTTTAAGACATTTATTGATTTATTGTTTCCTTTTCCCAAAGAATACTATCTTGATGTTAAGGTAGATAAAGTGTATTTTCAAAAGTAAATTACCCTATATAATGTGACTGTTCTTCATAATGGACAGGACAGTCTTGAGAAATTATGCTCCCATTCTCCAGACTGCTGGCTTTCTGTTACTAAAGCTTGAATTGGATCTTTTTAAAAAAAAAGATACCTCATTATAGTTTTGACTTGCATGTCTCTTCTGGCTAATGAAGATGATCACCTTTTTATGTGTTTATTGGCCACTCAGATATGTTCTTTGGTGTACGTTCTATTCATATCCTTTTCACATTTTATATTTGAGATGTTTGCCTTTTGTCCTTGAGCTTTTGAACTTTTCTGTAAATTTTTGACATTATAACCTTACTGAATATGTCATTTTCAAGGATTTTTTTCCCAGTCTGTGTGTCATCTTTTCACTCTAATGATAGAGTCCATTGAAGAGCATAAGTTTTTAATTTTATGAGGTTTCATTTATCTATTGTTTCTTCTACTATTTGTGTATTTGTTGTTAAGTTTAATATCCTGCTTTTAGAAAGGATTACATGCCATAGTTTTCTCCTTATGATTTCTTCCAGGAACTTTATAATTTTAAGTTTAACATTAGGTCATTGATACATGTTTTTTTAATGTTTTATTGTGAATTATGTGATAGTTTAGATGGGAAAACTTTAGTTTTACATTCATCCTA
>NW_006409007.1:353720-355823 GCF_000296735.1 Chrysochloris asiatica | reverse complement strand
TGATTACTGTTTTTTTCCCTCTTCTTTCTTCTTCAAGCTCTGATCATGTAGTCATTGAAGACAGGTCAAAGGGGTATTATCTGCAAGTGTGGGTGCTCTTGTGCATATGCCCTCTCTTCTTATCCACTGGATGTTTCACTCTCCATTCTAGTCCTCTGTGGCTATGTCACTGACTCTGGACCAAAGAATCCCCAGGTCTTGCCACACTTCTGGCCAACCAGGTCTCCACCTGGGTTCACAGGAGTCTGTTGAACGTTGTAAGGTTTAGCTCCCAGCTTAATTGCTGTTTTTCTCTCATTTTCCCTTTTCGATGACAAACATGGTCACCAATCAGAGCGTGTATTTCCATTGAGTCTTAGCCTTGCAATGGGGTTTGATCTGAGGGGACCCGACCACTTGCCTTGATGTCTCCTGGGCGAGCAACTTGCTTGTTCTTGTAGTAATCAGTCACTATGCTGTTATTGTTTTGTATTTTTCCTGTTGGTCTTTCTTTCAAGAAGTATCTTCTGTTCTTCTAGCCGCTCAAGGCTGGTCTGCCCATCCCTTCAAGTGGAAATTTCCCACCTCTGAAGGTTCTGGATGCAGTTCATGATTCCACCTATAGTTTTATGTAATGCAGAGGATCCGCAGGAAGCCTCCATCATTGGGCATGCTGTAGTCCCATTTTAGCTAAGGAGCTCTGGTAGCGTAGTGGTTACGAATTGGGCTGCGAACCTTAAGGTCAGCGGTTCGAAACTACCAGCCGCTCCGCGGGAGAAAGATGAGGCTTTCTACTCCCGTAAAGATTTACACCCTCGGAAACCCTGTACAGGGTCGCTATGAGTCGAAACCGACTTGACGGCACTTAACAACAATAACAACCACAACAATCAGTTATAGGCAGAAGATGGACTTACAAGATTTCTATGGTGATATTTCTGGCTATTCCTTTCTCTCCCTGCCAAGTGTCTATTTTATAATGGTATGCAAGGGAAACCAAGATTCAAAAGACAGCCAAGCATCTTAACATTATTTTCCCCCTTTTCCCTATTCCAACTATGTCTCAATCCCTGTATCCCAGAGCCCTGTTGTTCCAAGGATGTACATACATCATTCTTTACCTCTCACCACTTATTCCATGCAAACCTGACTAATTGTTCTCCCATCTGCTTTGTTCTTCCATCGCCCCCCTTCTTCTGGATTTTTCCCCTCCCCAGCACCCAAACTATCCTGTGTCTATTCCTAGCCCTGTGCTCCATCTTTCCCTCCCTCCCTAAACCCCACCCCACATCCCAGCAACCAGCAAATAATTCACCCCCTCTTTAGTATGGGTTCTTTTACTTATTCTTTTACAGTAGTGGTCCTATACAGTATTTCTCCTTTTGTGACTGACTAATTTCAATCAACATAATGTCCTCAAGGCTCATCCATGTTATGCGGTGGCTTGCAGCTTCCTTGTTATTCTTCAAGGTAGCATAATATCCCATTGTGAGTATGTACTACAGCTTGTTTATCCATTCTTCAGATGATGGGGACTTTGGCTATCTCCATCTTTTTGCTACTGTAAACAGTATTACTATGATCATTGGCGTGCATATATCTACTGGTGTTACAGCTCGTATTTCTTGTGGGTAAATACCAATTAGAGGAATTGGTGGATCATAAGGTATTTCTATTTACAACCCTCTGAGGAAGCACTATATTGCTTTCCAGAGAGGTTGGACCATTTTGCAATCCCACCAGCAATGCAGGAGTGTCCCAGTCTGTCCACATCCCTGGCAGCATTTATTGTCCTCTACTTTTTTTATCTTTGCTGTTATTGCTGGGTGAGATGATATCTTATTGTTGTTTTGATTTGCATCTCTCTAATCGCTAGTGATCATGAACATTTCTTCATATGTTTGTTGGCTGTCTGTATCTCCTCCTTGGTGAAGTGTCTGTTCATATACTGTGCCTGTTTTTTAATTGTTCTTTTTGTCTTTTTCTTGTAGAGGTGTTTAGTTTCCTATATATTTTAGAAATCAGTCCCTTGACTGATGTGTCATTGCAAAAGAATTTTTTCCTTTCCGTGGGTTCCCTTTTTACTCTTCTGGTGAAGTCTTTTGATGCATATAATTTTTTTAA
>NW_006409007.1:327394-327795 GCF_000296735.1 Chrysochloris asiatica | reverse complement strand
CCTTAAAAAAAAAAAAAAAAAAGATATAATGGTTAAAAAAAAAAGAAAAAAGACAGCCCAGCATCTTAACATTATTTCCCACCTTTTCCCCATTCAAACCATGCCTCAATCCCTGTATCCCAGAGCTCAGTTGTTCCAAGGAAGTGTGTACATCATTCTTTACCTCTCTCCCACTTAGCCCATGCAAATCTACCTAATGGTTCTCCTATCCACTTTGTTCCTCCATTCCCCTTCCCCTTCTTGTATATTGCCGAACTCCCTAACACCCAAACTATTCTGTGTCTATTCTCTACCCTGTGCTACACTTTCTGCTCCCTCCCCTCCCCCACCCCCCACATCCCAGTCACCAGCAAAGAATCTCACCACCCCCTTTAGTATGTTTGTTTTCTTAGTCTTTTACA
>NW_006409007.1:322672-323697 GCF_000296735.1 Chrysochloris asiatica | reverse complement strand
GCCATCAAGCCCCGCTTCCTAGTGTTTAATTTTTATTTATTGTTTTGTGTTCTGACACTCTCTATCTGACTTGCCATGACTCCTATCCTCTACTGATGTATATAGTGATCTCTTATATTGGCTACACACTTATCTTGACTTCAAAGTCCTCTAAGACTTTATTACCTGATTCTAAATGCTCAGGTAGTGCTTATCCTATAATGCCACATAGGACTATCAAATCATTTTTCTTTCTCTGTGTGTAAGCCTTTCCTTGACTTGTTATTATAGTGGACTCACATTTTTGTCCTTTTTTAATTGACTTATTTCACTAGGTTTAATGTCGTCCAGGTTCATTCATGTTAGCGTAGTGGTTATGAGTCGAAACTACCAGCAGTTCTGCGGGAGAAAGATGAGGCTTTCTACTCCGGTAAGGATTTACAGTCTCAGAAACCCTGTGCAGGGTCACTATGAGTTGGAATCGACTCAACGGTACTAAACAACAACAACAATGTCGTGCAGGTTCATCCATGTTACAATGTATCTCGAGAATTCTTCCCTATTCTTTTTTTTTCTTCCAATCCATGCTTTATTAACAGAAAGCCAACAGTCTGAAGAATGGGAGAATAATTTCTCAAGATCGTCCTGTCCATTATGAAGAGCCGGCACATCATATAGGGTAAATTACTGGTGGCGTAGTGGTTACAAATCGGGCTGCTAACCTCACAGTCAGGAGTTCTGTGGGTGAAAGATGAAGCTTTCTGCTCCTGTAAAGATTTACAGCCTCGGAAACCTTGTACAGGGTCACTATGAGTCGGAACCGACTCCACGACACACAACAACAAACATTTGGATGTACACTTAATCTATCTTGATATTAAGATAACGTTCTCTGGGGAAAGGTAAGAAAAAGCAATAAACTTCCTCAAACCTTTTACCTTTACATCTCAATGTAAAGAAAACAAAAATCCTCACCGCTGGATCAATACACACATTCTTATCAATCGAGAAAAGATTGAAGTTGTCAAGGACTTCATTCTTCTTGG
>NW_006409007.1:319960-322141 GCF_000296735.1 Chrysochloris asiatica | reverse complement strand
GAGGAAGACCCCCAACAAGATGGACTGGCCGGGTGGCAGCATCGATGAACTCAAGTGTGGCAACAGTAGTGAGGTTGGCCCAGGATAGGGCAGTGTTTTGTTCTGCTGTGCATATGGTCAATATGAGTCGGCTTTGACTCATTGGCACCTAACAACAACAACAAAGCAAGTCCAAGGTAGAGAAAGGAGTATGTGTTCAGTAGTATCCTGCAGTTTGCCTTTCAGCATTCAGTCCTATGGGAATCTACAGTGGGTGTATTGCTCTGCCTCTGTTCCTGTAAGCCCTCAACTGAAATGGATCCCTTGAAGTATATAGTACAGAGAAATTACTTACAAAGTGCTTTCCTCAGCAGCTAAATATGGCAGGGAAAGTTCACTAGGTCTGGCCATAGTTTTCCCTACTAGCAGATATTGGTGCACCAGGAGTCGTAATAAGACAATTCTACAATCAAAAGCTATATCTCACAAAAAAGCAACCATTCATTTCTTTGTATATTCACATATAAGCCTGGTTAGAATTCTGCTTTCACTTTTTTCACCTAACACTCATCTGTATTCATTTTTCCTCTGCATGGCTTTCATATTGGCAGTATAAATGTATTATATATATATATGACATAATTTACGTGCTCTTGGAATTCCAGGTTGTTTTCAGTTTCTTAAACAGAAGCACAGGACAAAAACAAAAACAATGTAATTTTACAAACAAATAGGCAATCTGACACAGCTGTTGAATAATTCAAGTTGTAAAATGGCATAATAATTTAAGGATCCATTCAAAGGTTATTTTCAACCCCATAATCTAGATTGTATGTTGGCTAAACTGTATTACAGTAAAACATTGATTGCTTTTATGTCATAGGAGCATACCCATACAGAAACCAATTAGACAGAATTATGCCCTACAGGATTTTCTTTGGGATTGAGGGCTGTGCTCCCATTTTTCAGATACAGAGGATAACCTAAATAGAAACAGAAGCAGAACACCGAAACAGAACACAGAAATAGAAGGGACACTTTGAGGAAATTACTTCTCACTTACCATGTCCCTATGTGTGCAAGGGGATCTCAAAAGTGAAGGTGATAGTGAGTGCAGGAGACACTGGGTCTAAGACTCCCAAAAGAAAGATTCTCGGCAATGTTGCTAGGAGTGTTTGTACACTGTGCTCCTGGGCTCATATGTCTAGGCAGCCAGTGGACCTCCCAACAAGCACTATCACCAACAAAGGAGATTGAGTTCCTTTGCTAGTAATACTACTTACCAGATACATCAGCAAGATCTCTGAGCATGGTTACCAGAAGTGTTGCCAAATCTAAACGAGGGCTTGCCACTTGTCACTGTAGTCAATCACAGAGATGGGGAGAGATCCAATCTAAGCTTTATTAACAGAAATCCATCAGTTTGGAGGACAGGAGAATAATTTTTCAAGACCATCCTCTTTGCTATTCTTTAGCGTTACATAGTATTCCATTACATGTATGTACCATAATTTATTTATACATTCATTTATAGGTGGGCACTTAGGTTGTTTTCATGTCTTTGCTATTGTAAATAATGCTGCAATGAATATGAATGAACACGTGTCTATTGTCCAGTATTCTTTACTTCTTTACTAAATATACATAGTAGTGGGATTGCTGGATCAAATGGCATTTTTATTTCCATCTTTTTAAGGAGTCACCATACTGGTTTCCACAGTGATTGTACCATACTGCAATCCCATTAACAATGCAGAGAGTTTCAATCTATCTATACCCTTGCCAACATTTGTTTTTTACTCTCTTATGTAATTTTGTTATTATTTCTGGAGTAAGATGATGTTCTGATTTGCACCTCTCCTTAATTACTGGTAAACCCACAGTCACTCAGTGGGAGAAAGATGAGGATTTCTGCTGCAGTCAAGTTGTACACCCTTATATAAGGTCACTATGACAGTGACTTTGGTTTAATGGCTAATAATCCTGTGCATTTGCTGGCCACCTGACTGTATTTTTTGGTGAAATATCCTCTGCTTATTATTATTTTTTTAATGTTTTATTGTGAATTATGTGATAGTCTACATGGGAGAACATCAGCTTTACATTCATTCCATCATCCATCATTTCATTGGCATAGTTACCATCCCGTCCATGCATCCTCACCCAACCAAAGGGTGTAACCTGTAATCCTGCACCCCCCCC
>NW_006409007.1:317495-319004 GCF_000296735.1 Chrysochloris asiatica | reverse complement strand
CAGCCAGAGTGCTCCTTGGAGGCCAGGATGGCCAAACTTCATCTCTCATACATCAGACATATTGTCAGGAGGGACCAGTCGCTGGAGAAGGATATCATGTTTGCTAAGGTGGAGGGTCAGAGTAAAAGAGGAAGACCCCCAACAATATGAATTGGCCAGGTGGCAGCATTGATGGACTCACGCATGGCAGTGGTAGTGAGATTGGCCCAGGCTCGAGCAGTGTTTCATTGTGCTGTGCATAAGGTTGCTATGAGCCGGTACCGACTCAATGGTGGCACCTAACAACAACAATACCAACCCCCCATTTTAGTTAGTCAATGTCTAAGTTGTCCATCCTTATCAACCTTGTATATAGAGGGGATAGGGTTGATCCTTGATGTGAAGAATTCTTCCCTCTCAGTTGGTATTTTAAGCTGCTACAGCCATAAATATAGGTCAAGTCCATCAAATTGTAGCAATTTACACTTGTTTCCTTTATCATAAATTGTTTTTTTTTTTATCTTCCTCTTGTTGAGTTCTGATCATCAACCCATTGAGGCTAGGTCAAATGGGTACAATCTACAAGTTTGGGCATTCTTGTGCATCTCCCCACACTTCATATTAGCTGGATGCTTTACTCTCAGCTCTAACCCTCCATGGCTATATCCTTGTTCATGGGCTCAGGAGTCCCCAGGTCTCACCACATTTCAGATCAACCAACACTTCATCTTATCTCTCTCATTTCCAGGTCAACGGGAGTCTATGGAACATGGTCACACTCAGCCCATATCTTCATTGCTGCCTTTTACCGTCTTCCACTCACCAGTTGACCAACATGGTCACCAGAACGCTTACATGCCTGCTCATGTGTTCCCTGTGAGTTTCAGTGTTGGAGAGAGATTTGTCACGAAGGGACTTGATTGCTTGCCTTGACGTCTACCTGGCAAACAACTTGCTTGTCCTTTAAGTAGCTAATCAGACTGCCACTTTTGTTTTTTATTTTTCCTGCTTGTCTTTCTTTCAAGAAGTATCTTGTGTTCCTCTAGCTGTTCCAGGCTGATCTGCTTGTCCATTCAAATGGGAGTGTTCCACCTCAGAAAGTTCTGGATGGGGCTCAGGATTCCACCGAAGGTCCTATATACTACCAAGGCTCCCCAAGAAGCCTATTTCATTGGGCAAGTTCTAGAACCCCTTTTAGGCATTCCAATCAATCAGGCTGTATCTTCCTAAATTGTCAATAGACTTTTCTGTTTAAGCAGCATGTTTCTAACTTTTGTCTATTTCTTCTACACTTTTAAATTCGTTGTAGTACATGGAGTCCTGGTGTGGCACTGTGGGTTAATGTGCAATGTCTATTTGAATCACAAGGTAAGTGGTTGAAACTCACAAGCCATTCCTCAGAAACCCTATACAGGGTCATTATGGGTCAGAACTTACTCCATGGAACTTAACAACAACAACAACAAACAACAGTTTGTCTAGTATCCTATTGTTATTCTTTTAATTTCAGTTGTTTCTATTGTGATGTTG
>NW_006409007.1:309107-317326 GCF_000296735.1 Chrysochloris asiatica | reverse complement strand
TTTACATTCATTCTATCGTATATCGTTTCTTTGCCATGCTATAATTCCCTCCATGCATCATCAACCAACCAAAGGGTATACTCTGCAAGCCTGCCCTCCCCCTTCCCCCCACCCCAGTCATCAGCACACAGTCCCTCTCCCTCTCTGGATCTCAAGTCCCCAGCTGCTCCATATCTCCACGTCATTGTCTCTGCCTCCATCTCAGGCATCGCTGCTTCTCTGGGTAGGGTCCCGGTATCTTCTTTTCTTTCTTAATCTTTTCTTTCTTAGTTTTTATATTTTCAAAAAACTAGCTTCTAGATTTGTTTATTCTTTCTATTGTTTTTCTAGTCTGCTCTAGTCTTTATAACTTCCTTTCTTTTTTGTGATTGTAGGCTTTCTACTACTCCTTTTTGGATTGTTGGGATTGTTGGGTTAGGTATTGATTTTGGCTTTCTCTTGCTTTTTTGATGTGTGCATATATTGACCTCTGATCATGGTTTTTGCTGTGTCCCAAAGGTTTTGGTATATTGTTATATTGTACTACTGTTCTCATTTGCTTCTAGGAATATTTTGATTTCACATTTTATGTCATCTATTACCCAGTCCTGGTGGAGCACTAAAGGATAAGTACTGGACTGATAACTGCAAGGATGGTGGTTGAAATCCACTAGACATTCCTTGGAGATCCTATATACAGGGTCGTTATGAGTCAGAACAGACTTGACAACACACAACAACAACAAAAACAAAACCTACTGGGTAATTTGTTGTTAAATGCCATCAAGTCAGTTCTGACTCATAATGACCCTGTATAAGTTTTCTGAAAGCAACTGATGGGTTTGAACTGCTGACCTTGGAGTTAATAGTCTAGTTCTTACCCAACAATGCCACACCACGTCCCATAGCAGGTTTTTGTTGTTGTTGTTGTTGTTAGGTGCTATTAAGTTGGTGTTGACTCATAGTGACCCTATGCATAACAGAAAAAAACATGCCCAAGTCCTGCACCAATCTCACAATCCTTGATATATTTGAGCCCATTGCTACTGCCAGCATGCCAATCCTTCTAGTTGGGGGTTTTCCTCTTTTTCTCCAACCCTCTACTATACTAACATAGTATCATTCTCTAGGAATTAGTCTCTCCTGACAATATGTCTGAAGTATGAGAGATGAAGTCTAGCCATCCTGGCTTCCAAGGAGCACTCTGGCTATACTTCTTCTAACACAGATTGGTTTGTTCTTTTCACAACCCATGGTACTTTTAATATTCTTCCCCAACACCATAGCTCAGATACATCAATTTTTCTATGGTCTTCCTTATTCACTGTACAACTGTCACATGAATATGAGGTTATTGAAAACCCCAAGGCTTAGGCCAGGAACACCTTAGTGCTCAAATTTACATCTTTCCTCAACATTTAAAAGAGGTATTTTGCAGCAGATTTGTCTAATGCAATACATTTTATAATTTCTTGACTGCTGCTTCCATGAGTATTGATGGCTGACCCAAGCAAAATGAAGTCTTTGACAACTTTCAATCTTTCTCCATTTATATGGATGTTGTTTATTGGTCCAGTGGTAAATATTTTGTCTTCTTTTTTTTTCCCCTTAAATGTTTTATTGTTAATTATGTGACAATTTACATGGGAGAGCATTAGTTTTTCATTCATTCTATCGTATATCATCTCATTGCCATAGTTACAATCCCCTCCATGCAATCCTTTCCCCGTACCCCCCAGGTCTTCAGCACACAGTCGCTCTCCCTCTCTGGATCAAAAGTCTCCAGCTGCTCCATCGCTCCACGTCATCATCTCTGGCTCCATTTCAGGCATCACTGCTTCTCTGGGTAGGGTCCCGCTCTCTGCTCTTCTCCCTTGATGGTCCTAGGGACCTCTGCTCCTAGACTGAAAAGTTAATCACTCCCCTTCTTGCTATAAAATGTCTACCTTTACATTTCCAACCCTCACAATCAGTCCTGATAATAATTATTCACTATTGTATCACAAGAGACCCGTCTGCATTTCATTGCATCAGTCCCGCCTAGTCAGATTGAATACTACTCACTGGAGATTCTACCTTCCTCCAGGCCCTCTGGATCTAGGTTCCCTCTTGAAAGCTTGTAAGCCAGTCACTTCGTGCCTTTGTAGCCCCCCGCCCCCCTTTTTGGGTAGCCAGTGTCCAAGTTGCCCATCCCTGTTTACTCTGGGTTTTGTCTTCTTTATACTGAGGTTCAAACCATACCTAAGGCTGTGTTCTTTGATCTTCATCAGTAAGTATTTTATGTCCTCTTCACTTTTATCAAGAAAGCTTGTTCCATCTGCATATCACAGGTTGTTAATGTGTTTTAGTGGTATGTTATGCAATATTTTGCATATCCCTACTAATATTTCTAGTGTTGTTTTTGTTAAGTGCTATCAAGTCAGTTACAAGTCATAGCAACCCTGTACAGGGTGTACAAGACAAATCTTTGTGGGAACAAAAAACTTCATCTTTCTTCCATGGAGTAATTGGTGGGGTCAAACAGTTGATTTTGTGATTAGCAATGCACTGCTGAGTCTAGTGAGTCAGCATACTCCCAAATCTTCCTATTATTCATTTCTAATTTTATCACATTGTTATTCAACAAGATGTTTTTTATTATTTTGATTTTTTTTTTTTTAATGTATTGAGGCTTGCTTTGTGGCCTAACTTTGTCTAACCTGTTAAATGCAGGTTATGCGCTGGAAAAGAATGTATGCTTTTCCATATGCACTGGAAAATAATGTCTCCTTTTTTTTTTTTTTTTTTTTTTGCTTTTGCTCTTGAAAGTTTCCAGTTATGATACTAAGTTGGGTGAGTTTTTTTAATTGAAATCTGTATCTTAGTTCATTGTCTGTCTACTTCTGTGTTTCATTGAAAATGGTAAAATCTCCTTCTACTCTTGGTGAGTTGTCTATTTCTATTTTCAGTTCTTTTAATGTATGCTTTTGGTATGTGGAACTCTTTCACTGAGTTAATAGATATTTATCACGGTTATGTCCTTTTGGTGCATTGACCCTTTAATCATTATATAATTCCCTTCCTGTACCTTATACTGTTTTTGTTTTTGTTTTACAAGCATTATGTATCTATATACAAATGGACATCACAAAGTTCATGAAAAAAATCTATAATGTTTTTATTCCATTTTTCCGTAAACTTTTTGAAGCACTCACAAATTATAATTATGGATCCAGTTTTCTAATCTATTGTGCCACTATCTCTTTACTGGTAAAATGAATTCAATTATATTCAGTACATTCAATAATAGCTGTGAATTTATTGCGATCATTCTTTGTGCTTTTAATTATGGTATTGATGATTTCTCTGTTCTGTATATTTTTCTGTTCTGAGTTCATTTTGTTACCAGGTTTTCGTTTAATTTTCTTTGATGTTGGTTTTGAGTTTAGTAAGTCTTAAGATTTCCTTCTTTCTTATTTTGATTAGAAGGCTTATTAGCTTTCTTTGTAATTTTGTTTTATCTTCCTAAGTTTTAAATAGTCTTTTCAATACTGTTGTTGTTCTAACTTATGTTTAATTTATAAATTATGTAATTATACCATTTGTTTTCTCTTTTTGCTTTGTAGTGGTCATCATTTATAGATTGTTGCCTCTGCTTCTTTAGTTTCAGTCTTATAAGCTAATTTTTGTTTTTGAAATTCTTTTCTGGATCTTAGTTTCTGGATGTTGTCTTAGCCTAAGGTTGTTGTCTGACAATTTTGGTTCTCTGAAGGAGTCCCTTTTGCATTTCTTTTAAGGTTGGTCTCTTTTCTTACAAATTCCTGGAATTTCTGCTTCTTTGGTAATTTCTCAATTTCCCCATAATATTGACTGGACAATTTTGCTGTATGTGTATCTCTTGTTTGGCAATTGTTTTATTTTAATGTGTTATATACATTATTCTATTACCTTCTTGTCTTTATGGTTAATTTTATTGGTAATAATTATTCATTTTTTTCCAAGCTGCTCTCAAGATTCTTTCTCTTTGTTTTTGTTTATTTGTTTAAATTATGTTATCTCTTTGTGACATTCTTTTGGTGTCTATCCTGTTTTGGTGTTCATTAAGTTTCTTGTCTTTCATAATAGCAAGTTTTCTGCTAACAGATCTTTGACAATTCTCTTTGTGTGCTTTGTTTTTGTTTTTTATCTACTCCTGTTCTGTTATTCTAATTGCAATCACATGTTAATTGTTCCCTTTGACATTGTCCATCATAACTTTATACTTTCTTCATTCTTCTTCTTTTTTCTTAATTTTTTTTCAAACAAATTGATGTCAATGAATTGACCTTCTAATTTGTCTTTCCTTTCTTCAATTGATTCAACTCTATTCTTTTATCCTTCCAATGTGTTATCTATCTTTGAAATTTTAGTATTAATCTGGATTTCTACTTTCTGTTTTTGTATGTTTTCTAATTGTCTATTTTTTTTTTCATTTTGCTCTTCTATTATTTCCTGAATTATGTTAGTATATTGTTTTTACTTCTCTTTATTATGTTTGTGGTTTCATTGAAATCTTGGAAGACACGTCTGCAACTGGTAGGGTAACCAATAATATATATGACTGACTAGTTGGGTGACAATGTCTTCCTCATATCAGATGATACAGATAAAAATAATAAAATTAGAGAAAGGAAAAATATTTTTTTAAAAAGAAAATGATAAAAATAAAGAATTAGAAGAAGAGGGGAAAATAGACCAGTAAAAAGGAAGAAAAAGTTTGAGTGGTGGAAATGGAAAAAAAGAAAAAAAGAAAAAACAAGTAAAGAAATAAAGGTGTTGCTGCAGTGCTATCTATCACATGCTACATGGTAGTTCATGCCTCTGACAAGAGCCTAGGGCAAAACCTGTGTGTGTGCTTGAATCTCTGAATGTGGTGTTCAAGGATGGGTGTCTTGAATTCCCTGAGAGTGAAGCGTGTCAAAAATACAGGCACTGCAGGCACTGGGCTTGGACTGCTTGGGAATTGGTGGGGCTGGTGGTGGTGGTAGACAGCCCAAGAATATTGAGTGGGTTTGGGTGACAGAGGTGGTATTCCTAGCTACCAGGTTGTCAGGGGTTAATGGAGAGTCTCGCTCTTGGATAATGGGAAGGTATGTTTGGGAAAGCAGGAGAAAGAACTTCTTGTGTCACAATTTAAAAGCATAGTATACTGCATGTTGTTGTTGTTGTTAAGTGCTGTCGAGTCGGTTCCGACTCATAGCCACCTTAAACAGGGTTTCCGAGGCTGTAAATGTTTAAGGGGGCAGAAAGCCTCATCTTTCTTCTGTGGAGCGGCTGGTAGTTTCGAACTGCTGAACTTGAGGTTCGCAGCTCGATTTGTAACCACTACATTACCACATTACTCACTGCCATTACGTTGATTCCTACCCAAGGACTAGGAACTTTCCAGCACCTACAACTGTGAGCCATTTCCTTGAGCTAAATCTCTGTATAAACCAAACCACATCAAACCAACTCATTTCAACTCATAGCAATCTCTGTAAGATTCTGAGACTGTCAATCTTTATGGGAACAACAATCTCATCTTTTTCCTAAGGAGTGGCTGGCAGAATTGAACCACAG
The DNA here is from genome assembly GCF_000296735.1 of Chrysochloris asiatica. Taxonomy (NCBI): domain Eukaryota; kingdom Metazoa; phylum Chordata; class Mammalia; order Afrosoricida; family Chrysochloridae; genus Chrysochloris; species Chrysochloris asiatica. The sequence continues at coordinate 311,767 of NW_006409007.1, read as the reverse complement.
AATTCTGGTTAAAAGTCCAATGCTTACCCTACAGCACCACCAGGGCTCCTTATATGTATTCATGTTATTGTTGTTGTTTGGTGCCATTGAGTCTGTTCCAACTCATAGCAACCCTGAATAGGGTTTCTGAGGAGTGACTTGTTGGTTTGAACCTCTGACTTTGTGGTCAGCAGTCCAGTACTTATCCTACAGTGCCACACCAGGATTCAATATGTACTCATGTTGTTGCTGTTAAGTGCTGTTGAGGAGTTTTCAACTCATAGCAACCCTGTATAGGCTTTCTGAGGAGCAACATCTGAACTGCCGACCTTGTGGTTCACAATCCAGTGCTGATCCCACAGTGTCAAGCCAGGAGTCCAGCACCTTGAATTCCCTTATCATTAAATTTCACATGTTTTACTGCAATTGAATATACTATTGCTTTTATCTTTCACAAGATTTTAAGCTCTTTGAATTCAGGAACTTACTCTGTAATGCTTTCAGTTTAACTTCTAATGTTTAACACATTGTTTAATGCATAGCAAGAATCCCTGGGGGAGCCTTGGAATCATAGTAGGTTTGAATCCACCAGCCACACCACGGGAAAAAGATAAGACTTTCAGCTCCCATAAAGATTTATTGCCTCAGAAACCCTATACAAGGTTGCTATGAGTCAGGATTTTCTCAATGGCACACAGCAACAGCAACAAGAATCCCTAGTGGTGGTATTGGTGGGGTAGATGCAAAGACTAATGCACTCAGCTACTAACAAAAAGGTTGGAGTTCAACAAAAATGTATCTGAAGAAATGCCTGGTGAACTTCTGAAAAAAATCAGCTATGGAAACTTATGGAGCACAGCACACATATGTACAAAGTATTACCATGATTTGAAATCACCTCAGCAGCAACTGTTTTGGGTTTAATCTCCCAGAAAATCTATAACTGGCTTGTAGACAGTTGACAAAAGTTTGTGTATTAATAGGTATTTTTAAGTTATGGAGAGATTAATTGATATAAAAATAAACAAATAGAAAAAGATTTCAGTACTCTTCCATTTATCTTACAGCATGTCTTAGACCTTTGGGTGAAAAAAAAAAAAGCAAACACATGGAAGAGAGAGAGAGAGAGAGAGAGAGAAGTTGGATATTGGAATAGGTATAATGCCATTTGAAGTTTGGTTTCTTCTTTTTCTAGATAACCCAGATGGTGGTATGTGAAATTTCCACCTAGTATATAGTCTATATCTGGATTTCATAGGCGTGCTCCTACGAGCTTCATTTATCTGTCGCATTTGCTTACTCCAATCTGTACATTTAACTAATTTGACTTGACATAATCAGGGCATGGCCATAAGAAGCAAGATTTCAAATGTTTCATTAATAAGCTATTACAATATGTGGTTATAGTCCTGTTTTTTTTTGTTAGGGAAGAAGACATGGCCTAACCACCACTATTCACAGAATCAACATGAATTGTCCAAGACATGAATCATATCTACACTCTAGCAAATGGGATTGATTTAGAGAATTAAATACATTTTTAAAGAGTTATGAACTTTTCTTTTACATCTCTCCCAGTCATGCATTAATGCATTGTTGTTGGTAAGTGCTATTGAGTCGGTTTCGACCTAGAGAGGCCCTGTATAGGGTTTCTGAGGAGTAACTGGTGAGTTTGAACCACTAACCTCTTGGTTAAAACCAACTTTGCAGTCAGAATATTAACCCATAGCACCACATGAGGACTCTTATTAATTCATTAGTACCATGTAATCTATGAGAAACATATATACTATAACAACTTATGATGGTGTTTGTTCTACAAAATCTGTTTGGCTCTCCTATAGTCTCTTGAATATGGCATGACCTAATTCAATATGGTGGTTTTTTCAGAAGCTTGTCCTCATCTCCTTGAAATCTAAATGCAATGGTTTCAAACTGCACTTGCTTGGTGGAAAAATTAAGACTTTGTAATGGAGATACCTTGTCTTTGTGAAGTGTGGTTACAATAAACTGAAAATCCAATGATCATAATGGCTCCTCAGTACTTACTTTGGTTCCCAGAGACCAGAAGGAAGTTTTGAAGAAAACTGAAAAAATTTTTCTCACTCTTGATTTTGTACTGCTTTAAAGATAATGCTTAAAAATATGGTATCAGCTATTGCAGCACTGGTATTATGGTATTATATGGTCTGCCGCCAAAGGAGAAAGAAATGTTTAAAACCTATAAACTGAAATAACTTTTTGTTCTTAATCTAGGAATAACTATTTCTATCTGGCCTTATAGCTAATATTGGGCTAAGCAAAATATGTATACCTAGAAAGATGAAAATAGCTCTTAAACAGTCATTAAGAGCAATTATTTTGGAGGATGGTTTTCATCTCTGAATGTCAAAATACTGAATGATAACATGGTACCTTGTGTAGAGATATTCCATATCACTGTGTGATAGTTAAGGTTATGTATCAACTTGACTGTGCCATGATTCTTAGTAGTACAGTACTTAGGATGTGGTATTCCCCCATGATGAACCACGATATAATGTAACCATCTCTATGATGAGATCTGCTATGAATAGCCAATCAATTTAAAGGAGTTTCCTTTGAGATGTCGTCTGCTTCTAATATATGTATATATATATACCAGTCACTCCTCGGAAACCCTATATTGAGTCTCTATGGGT
>NW_006409007.1:300207-309007 GCF_000296735.1 Chrysochloris asiatica | reverse complement strand
ATATATATGCATTCTGCAAAACTACTTTTTGTTGAATATGAATCTTTAGATCTTGTGTCTGGTTCTGGTTCTTTGGACTTGATCCAGTGGCCTGTTGTATTGCCAAGCTGATCTTGGGAATAATTAGCCATGTAGCCTATGAATCAACAACCTGCCATCTTATATACTCATCTTAGATTCAACCAGTTATACAGTCAACAGTCTGCCATCTAACCTGCCAAAATCAGATTCTTCAGCTCTTGTAGCTACATGAATCAGAGAAGCCTCCAACCTAGCATATGGCCCATGGGTTTGGAACTTGTCAACCTCTTCAACCATCTGAGCCCATTTCTTGAGATAAATTTTGCTGTTTATCTACATAAACAGGATTCACTAGTTTTTCTTCTCTAGAGAAACTAGCCTAAGACATTTGTTATTGGGAGTAGTTCTAGAGAAATAAAATCATTAGTATGAATTTTCTAAATTGGTTCTCAAGTCTGATTAGTCTTAAAGGTACTATAACTCTGCCACCATTTGTAAGAAATGTGCTATTAATCCATAGCATGAGGTGGCAAAATGTATATACAAATTATAATTGCCAATAGATCAAGTAATAGTGAGAAGTAATACTCTGGGTGATCATAAGTTTGATACTTCCCTACATTTTGTTAGGATGAGAGGTGTAGGGAAGCTGCTTGGTTGGTCCTGCTTACACTAGACAAAGTAGTATGAGGCATGTCGAGATGTTCCTACTAAAGTGAAGCATAAATTACTGACTAAAAAGAAGGCACAACACCTACTAGGCTTATTTGAATTTTGGAAGCAACATATCCCTAATTTGGGTGAACTATTCTAGACTATTTATCAAGTAACTCAAAAAGTTACTAGTTCTGAGTGCAACTCAGTTCAATGGATCTTGGCTGAAAGCAGAGAATATCAGAAAGATATTTACTTGTGCTTTATTGACTACACAAAGCTTTCAATTGTGTGGATTATGACAGGCTATGGACAACATTGTGAAGTATGAGTATTCCGGAACACTAAATTATGCTCATGAGGAATCTGTACCTTGAGCAAGAGGCAGTTGTTCAAACAGAACATGGGAACACTGAATGGTGTAAAATTAGGAAAGGTATGTGACAAGGTTGTATTCTTTCACCTTGTCGATCTGTATGCTGAGCAAATAATCTGAGAAGCTGGGTTATATGAAGAAAAACATGGCATCAGGATTGGAGGAAGACTCATTAACAGCCTGCGATATGCAGATGATACAATCTTGCTTGCTGAAAGTGAAGAGGATTTAAAACATTTACTGATGAAGATCAAAGAGCACAGCCTTCTGTATGGATTGCATCTCAGTGTAAAGAAAAAAAAAATCCTCACCACTGGACCAATAAACAGCATTCTCATCAATGGAGAAAAGATTGAAATTTTCAAGGACTTCATTCTTCTTGGATCAATTATCAACTCTCAAAGAAGCAGCAGTCAAGCAATCAAATGACATATAGCATTAGGCAAATCTGCTGCACAAGACTTTTTGGAAGTGTTAAAGAGCAAAGATGTCAGCTTGAGGACTAAGGTGCGCCTGACCCAAACCATAGTATTTTCAAAAACCACATATGGATGCAAAAACTGGATAGTGTATAAAGAAGACTGTAGAAGACTTGAAGTATTTGAGTTATGGTGTTGGAGGAGAATATTGAAAATGCCATGGGCTGCCAAAAGAACAAAAGAAGTGCAGCCAGAGTGCTCCTTGAAGGCCAAGAAGGCCAAACTTCGTCTCTCATACTTTAGACAGATTGTCAGGAGGGACCAGTCGCTGGAGAAGAATATCATGTTTGGTAAGGTGGAGTGTTAGAGAAAAAGAGGAAGACCCCCAATGAGATGGATTGGCCAAGTGGCATCATTGATGGACTCAAATGTGGCAACAGTAGTGAGGTTGTTCCAGGATCGGGCAGTGTTTCATTCTGCTGTGCATAAGTCAGCACTGACTTGATGGCACCTAACAACAACAACAGAAGAAGGCTCTGAAACAAGTTCAGGCTTCTATACAAACTAATCTTCCACTTGTGCCATATGATCTGTCTGGCCCAATAGTGATTGAAGTTCTAGTGGCAAGTAGAGATGCTGTTTGGAGTCTCTGGCAGGTCCTGACTCTTGAATGAAAACTCACACCATTAGGATTTTTTAGCAAAGCCCAGTTATGCTTTGCAAATCATTATTTGCTTTCTGAAAAACATCTTTTATTAAATTTCTGGGTTTTAGTAGAGGCTGAGCACCTAATTATAGGCCCCCAAGTTAGCATGCAGTCTGAACCGCTTGCAATGAATCTCATGTTGTGTCACTCAAAGAGTCATAAAGTTGGTTGTGCATACAGCACTCCATCATTAAATTGAGTGTTATATATTAAATCAGGCTAAAAAAGGACCTGAAGACCCATGTAAATTTCATGAGGAAGTGATCTAAATGCCCATAGTCTTGAGTCCTATGCATTTAACATCCCTCTTCCAGTTTGCATCTATGACCACATGGGGAATTTCTTCTGATCAATTGACATAGGAAGAAAAAAATTGTGCCTGGTTTGCAGATGGTTCTACATGATATACAGATGCCACTCAAAAATAGACGGCAATAGCACTACAGCTCCTTTCTGTCACCTTTCTGAAGGTTACTGGTAAAGAAAATCCTTCCAATTGACAGAACTTCTAGCAGTGCACCTGGTTGTTCACTCTGTTTGAAAGGATAAATGGCCAGATATTCGACTTCATACTGATTCATGAACTATGGTCAATGGTTTGGCTATATGGTCAGGGATTTGGAGCAAACATGATTGGAAAATTCATGACAAGAAGGCATGAGGAAAAGTTATGTGGATAGGTCTTTCTGAATGAGTCAAAGAAGTGAAGGTTTTTTTGTTTGTTTGTTTGTTTTTTTCTGATGTGAATGTTCACCAAAGGGTGACCTGGGAGAGGAAGATTTTAGTAACCAAGTGGATAGTATAGCATGCTCTGTGGAAACCACTCATCTTCTTTCCCCAGTCACTCCTTATTTTTCAATGCGCTCATGAACAAAGTGGCAAAGATGAAGGTTATTCATAGGCTAAGCAACATGCACTAAGGCCAATTTTTCTACAACCACTACCGAATCTATCAACAGCAAGGACCAAACCCAAGTCCATGATATTGAACCATTCCTTAGAGTTGATCAGCCAGCAACATGGTAGCAGGTTGAGTACATTGCACCACTTCCATCATAGAAATAATAGCATTCTGTTTTTACTGGAATAGACACTTTGTATATGGATTTACCTTATCTATACATAGTGCTTCTGCCAAAACTACCTTCCATGAACTTATAGAATGTCTCATCCACCATCATGATATCCCATGCAACATCATCTAGAATCAAGTGACTTGCTACAGAGCAAATGAATTGTAGCAATGGGATCATGCTCCTGAAATTCAGTGGTCTGCCATATTTCCCATCATCCTAAAGCTTTGATGAAACAATGGAATGGCCTTCTAAAGACACAACTGTAGTGCAAGCTAGGTGGCAATATCTTTTAGGGTTGGGACAATGTTTTCCAGGGGCCTGATTATGATCTAAACCAGCTTCCTATTCTTTAATAGCCAGGATTCAATGTTCCAGTAACCAAGGGGTGAAAATGAAATTGATGCCATTCACTAATACCCCTGGTGACCCACTTAGAAATATTTTTCTTGCTGTTCCTGGTATCCTGTTCTCTGTGGATCTGGAGGTCTTAGTCCCAAAGAAAGATAAACTCCCCCCAGGTAGAGAAACAACATTGATTTGATTTAACTGAAAGTTAAGAACGTCATCTGGCTCTCCATGTCTCTGGATCAACAGGCAAAGAAGGGAGTTACTATATTGGCTGGTGTGATCAATTCTGATCATCAAATCGAAATCAGATTTGCTCTACATAATAGAGGTAAATGGAAGTATATCTGGAATACAGGAGATTCCTCAAGACACTTGTCAATATTACCATGCCCCATGATTTAACTTCAAGCAACACAATTTTGAAATGACTACTTATGACCCAGACTCATCAGGAATAAATGTTTGGGCCCCTCTAGGCAAAGAACCATGATCAGCTAAGGTCCTTGCTGAAAGCAAAGGGAATACAGAATGAGCAATTGTTGTTGCTGTTGTTAGGTGTCATCGAGTTGGTACTGACTCATAGTGACCCTGTGTACAACAGAACGAAACACTGCCTGTTCCTTGGCCAACCTCACAATTATTGCCATGCTTGAGCCCATTGGTGCTGCCACTTTGCCAATCCATCTCGCTGGTGGTCTTCCTCTTTTTCTCTGACCCTCCACCTTACCAAACATGATATCCTTCTGGGTATTTATAAATAACAGCTATGATCATGTGATCAATTGTAGAAAAGAGGATTATAAATGTTATAAGTATTTCTTCCTTATATGTGTGCATCAGATACTTTTATTTTCATCTAGCTTGAGGGTCTTATCTTGCAACACTACATCAGAAAATGTTGCACTGCTATTCATAAATTTGTCATTGACTAGGTTTTTAGAAGTGGTCTACCACTCCTTTTTCCTAGTCTGTTTTAGTCTGGATGCTCTGCCAAAACATATTCACTATGAGTGACCCTGTTGACACTTAAAACAATGATGACATGGCTTCTAGCATCATAGCAACACACCACAAGTCACCCAGTATAGAAAACTGACAGGTAAGTGGTGGTCTTTAAGCATTGGAAAGCATAGTTCTCTTACAAAACTTTTTTTCATAAAAGTTGATTTTTTCAAAAGGGAAAGCAAAAGAATTACACCCTCATCTTGAAGATGTCCATGAATTAAAGTAGGAACAAATAAAAAGAATCAGAAATATTTATTTGAGAGAAGCAGGGAAGGCTTAATAAAGGAAGAACGTTTAAGTTGGGCTTTTAAAGAAAAATATTTTCACAGAACACAAGATGAGAGAGCATCCTTGGCAAAGGAAAAGACACAGGCAATGATAATGATGAGAATACTACTACAAAATAAGGTACTAGTATATCAGTCTACGGCCATACCACCCTGAATGCGCCCGATCTATCTGATCTCGGAAGCTAAGCAGGGTCGGGCCTGGTTAGTACTTGGATGGGAGACCGCCTGGGAATACCGGGTGCTGTAGGAAAGGAGCTCTGGTAGCGTAGTGGTTACGAATCGGGCTGCGAACCTTAAGGTCAGCGGTTCGAAACTACCAGCCGCTCCGCCGGAGAAAGATGAGGCTTTCTACTCCCGTAAAGATTTATACCCTCGGAAACCCTGTACAGGGTCGCTATGGGTCGGACCCGACTCAAAAGGCACATAACAACAACAACATATCAGTAGAGGCCATTTTCTCCATTTTGTGTCAAGGATGGATTGCAGCAAGTACATTCCCAGAAGAAGAGGAAAGAAAATGCAAACAGCAGAACCTCCACTGTTCATTCATCTGTCTGAACATCTTTACAATATGCTGGGAGGCCAGTTGCAATAAAGCTGAACCCTTTAAAGAAGCCCAGCCCTATTCAGCTTTCTCTCACTCTATCTGATTTGAATCACAAACAAGGCAACAGCCAGTGGCTTATTTATGTCATTTTGATTATGAAGAAGACAACTGTGAGTGTGATTCTGGAAACATCTCAAATAAACACCCACCACAGTTGGTCCTAGTTTGAATGTTGTGCACTTACTCCTTCACCAAACCAACTGTGCTCAGAGCATCTGCTTAATTTCTGGCATATGTCCAGGCATTTCTGTGAAAGTTGATGCTGAAAAACTTTGCAAATCTTGTGAATTTTTTAAATGGTGCTTCACAAAATGATTTGGGAGTTCTGATTCCAGTAAATGGATTGATAGTTCATTCTAAAATTAGCTTTGCTTTTGCTGAATGAAGACAATAATCCAGTAATCCATCATGTGTGCTGTGGTACTAGGCACCCTTGCCACTCACAGTGGAAGTGAAATAATAATAATAATTTTTTTAAAATCACAATAACATCACCTTCCCAGTTTCATAGAAATCCATCATGACTGGCTTCACCAGGTGTACAATACCTGTCCTTCCATATACATGAGCAATCATAATTTACTAGACAGTAAATCCTCTCTGCTGGGTGAGCAGATGCATGATTCCAGATTGCTGAGAAAATACTCACAGAAAAACTCCCTTTAAAAGGGTTTATTTTAATAAGACCACCACAAAGAAGCTCTCCTTGAAAAGTATTGGGTATTTCTTGCCATCATTGGACATGTTTTTTTTCTCACCCATTAAAAACAAATAAAATACAACATATGTCAGAAAGAGGGGGTATTATATTTTGTTTTTGTTAAATGCCATTGAGTCAACTCTAATTCGTAGCAGCCCTGTATAGGGGTTCCTAGGAGTGGCTAGTGAGTTTAAACTTATAATCTTACTGTTCAAACTGACCTTGCGGTCCAGTACTTATCATACTAGAATTCATTTACTAATTTTCTCTTTTTCCCTGATTGTTTACTAAGTGGTACCTTGTTTTCTCTGTCTATAAATCTTAGGAACATCTTAAATCTTAGGAATAGTGTTGTGGAGTCAATTCCAACTCATAGTGACCTTGGCTGTAAACTCATAGGCTTTCTGAGGCTGTAAATATTTACAGGAGCAGAAAGTCTCATCTTTCTCCTGTGGAATGTCTGGTAGTTCCAAACTGCTAACCTTGAGTAGCAGTGCAATTCGTAACCTCTACGCTACCAGAGCTGCATATATTTGACACATATGACACAGAGGACATGTCATCAGCAAGAGGTCACTTGTGAAACCAGTAGACGGTATTTCTGAGTTGCCTCCCAAAGCAAAGAATGGTACCATGAGTTTGAAGAACTAGTTATAGAAGTAATTCTTCGACTCCTTAAGTAGATACTCCAATTACAAATAGATCTTCACAGAGATAAGTATTTGACATCAATTACCCTATTTTATTTATTTTACCCAAATCAACTTAACTTAGGGACATTTTAGTATGATATTTAAATATACAAAGATTGTGAAAGGCATTTTTGTGAAATAGTCTCTTATTATTTGTATTTCATAGAAAAATTGATTTAACTTAATATCTTAAGAAGAACACACTCAGCATTTCACAAACTGGAAAATTGAATAAAACATTAAAACCTCGACTTGCAATGTTGAATAATTCTATGGTCAGAATATTGAATGATGCAGAAAGTATCAAAGGAAGATGAAAGGTATACAGAATCACTGTACCAAAAGAAATGGCCGATGTTCAATTATTTTAAGAGATAACATATGATCAAGAACCAATAGAACTGAAGGAAGAAGCCCAAATTGTACTGAAGGCATAGGCAAATAACAAGGTTCCAGGAATTGATGGAATACAAACTTAAATCTTTCAACAAACTGATGCAGCACTGGAGGCACTCATTAATCTATGTCAAAAATTTTCATAGATAGCTACCTGGCCAATCGATTGGAAGAGATCCATATATGTGCCCATTCCAAAGAAAGCTGATTCAATGAATGCAGAAATCATTGAACAATATCATTAATAACACGTATAATCAATATTCTACTAAAAATAATTTAAAAATTGCTACCATGGTACATCAACATGGAAGTGTCAGAAACTCCAACCTGATTCAAAAGAGGATGTGGAATGAGGAATATCATTTTTAATATCAGATGGATCTTGACTGCAAGAAAATACCAAGAAGATGACTTTGACTATACAAAGATTAATGACTGTATGGATCGTGACTAGCTATGGATTATATTGCAAAGAATGGGTACTCCAGAGCACTTCATTGTGATCATGGGGAACCTGTACTTAAACCAAGAGGTTATAAGGAGATATTGAATCAAAATCAGGAATGGTGTGCACTAGAGTTGTATTCTTTTACCATACTTACTCAATCTGTTTGTTAAGCAAATTATCTGAGAAGCTGGATTAAATGAAGAACATGACATCAGAATTGGAGGAAAATTTATTAATAATCATGTGTTTTATCCTTTTTTGTATTTATGGGGTAAATTACTTTGATTGTTTTTCTAATATTGAAGCATCCTTGTATCCCTGGTATGAACTCCATTTGGTCATGATGTATTATTTTTTTTATATATGTTGTTTAATTCTATTGGTTAGGATTTTGTTGAGAACTTTTCCATCTATGTTCATGAGGGATATTGGTCTATAATTTTCTTTTTTAGTAATGTCCTTCCCTGATTTTGGTATGAGAGTTATGCTTCATTCACAAATATATTAGGAGGTTTACCACTCTTTTCTGTATTCTGTAATAGTTTGAGTAGAACAGGTGTCAGCTCTTCTCTAAATGTTTGGTAAAACTCACCAGCGAAACCATCTGGCCTGGACTACTTCTGTTGGGAATTTTTGATGACCTGATCTATTACTTCCTTTGTTATAGGTCTGTTCAAGTTTTCTACTTCCCTTTCTGTAAGTCTAGGCAGATCAAGTTTTTCTAAAAATGCATCCATGTCCTTTCAAGTGGGAATGTCCTACCTCAGATGATTCTGTATGCTGTTCTGGATTCAATTCGAGGCCCCACACTTTACAAAGGTTCCACAGAAGCCTATTTCAACTGGACAAGTTCTAGAACCCCTTTTAGATATTCCAATCTGTTATAAACTAAAGACAGGCTTATAAACTTTCCATAATCACATTTCCTGATATTCCTTTCTATCCCACTCAAGTGTTTATTTTACATGATGACATCAAGAATATCATACATGAAGAGAGCAAAAAGTCATTAAGAAGACAAGAAAGAAGGAAAAGGTCAAGATGGATGTCAGAAGAGAC
>NW_006409007.1:290078-298530 GCF_000296735.1 Chrysochloris asiatica | reverse complement strand
CAACGAGATGGATCGGCCAGGTGGCATCATTGATGGACTTGGGGGTGGCAGCGGTGGTGAGGTTGGCCCAGGATCGAGCATTGTTTCCTTCTGCTGTGCATGGGGTCGCTATGAGTCGGTTCCGACTCGATGGCACCTGACAACAACAAGGCAGGGGAAACAAATATCCATAATATAATTTATCACCTTAACATTATTTCCACTCTTTTTTATCCATTCTGATTATGCTTCGATCCATGTATTACAGAGCCCTGTTGTTCTGAGTCTGCACATACATCACTATTTACCTCTGTCCCATTTATCCTATACAAATCTTCCTACCTGTTCCCCTATCTTCCTTGTTATTTCACACCCCTCACCCTTCTTGTGTATTACGTCAAGGTAATTTTTGGATCAAAAAGCTGTGATTCATTAACCTATTATGGGAATATTGTTCTAGGTATAAGGATAGTAAGCATTAGGACTGAAGCAGAAGCATGCTAGATCAATGGCAGGAGCCAGCTGAGGAAGAAAAGTAGATGAGACTAGAGAGGTAGCAAAGGGCTTGGGCAATGTGCATGTGTATATGAAATGTGTATGTGTATCTGCACAAGGATGGGTTGGAAACAGGTTACTGCTCTATTACACATTTAGAATCAGTGACTTAGACATTTGCAGTAGGTGAGAGTAGATGAGATGGCTCAAGATCAAAGATGATTCACGTCAAATATCAGTATGGATCCTAGCATTTTAACCTTCCAACATCTTCAAAAGTACAATATGACACATACTTCACCAAGCATACATCAAAAATAGTTTATATGATTGTACACAACTATTTTAAGGATCTCTGGTAGTGTAGTGGTTATGAATCGGGCTGCTAATTTCACGGTCAGCAGTTCGAAACTACCAGTGTTCCATGGGAGAAAGATGAGGCTTTCTGCTCCCATAAAGATTTGTAGTCTTGGAAACCCTGTACGGGGTCGCTATGAGTCGGAACTGACTCCACGGCACAAAGCAACAACAACATGCCACTATTTAGTATCTTGTATATAGTGTTGCAATAGTCAAAATGGATGTCAGTGGAGACACTGAAACTTGCTCTACATTATAGAAATGCTAAAGTAAATGGAAGGAATGAGGAGGTACAGGAGCTGAACAGAAAATTTCAAAGACCATCTAAAGAAAATAAAGCCTAATATTACAACAAAAAGATCTGGAGTCAGAAAACCAAAAAGGAGGAACACGCTCAGCATTTCTCAAGCTGGAGGAACTGAAGAAAAAATTCAAGCCTCGACATTCATTATTGAAGTTGAAATTATTAGATGATGGACAAATTATTGAATCATGCAGAAAAGCATCAAAAGAAGATGGAAGAAATACTTGATACAGAGTCACTGTACCAAAAGGAAATGATTGATGTTCAACCATTTCAAAAGGTAGCATGTGATCAAGAGCCAATGATACTGAAGGAAGAAGTCCAAGGTGCATTGAAGGAACTGGCAACGAACAAGACACCAGGAATTGATGGAATAAAAATTGAAATCTTTCAAGAAAATGAAAGAAGGCACTCACTCATCTCTGCCAAGAAATTTGGAAGACAACTATCTGGCCAACTGATTGGAAGAGATCCATATTTGTGCCCAGTACAAAGAGAGGTGACCCAGTGGAATGTGGAAATCATTGGACAATAACTTTGATATCCCATGCGAGTAAAGTTTTATTCAAGGTAATACAGAAATGGCTGCAAGCATACATTGACAGAGAATATCAGAAAGATGTATACCTGTGCTTTATTGACAATGCAAAGGTTTTGATTTTGTGGATCATGACAAGCTATGGACAACATTGCGAACACTTAGTTGTGCTCATGAAGAATATGTATATGGACAAAGAGGAAGTTTTTCAAACAGAACATGGATATATTCAATGGTTTAAAATCAAGAAAGGTGTGTGACAGGGTTGTATTCTTTCATCATATTTATTCAACCTGTATGCTGAGCAAATGATCTGAGAAGCTGTGTTATATGAAGAAAAATGTGGCATCAGGATTGGAGGAAGACTCATTAACAATCTACGACATGCAGATGATATAACCTTGCTTGTTGAAAGTGAAGAGGACTTAAAACATTTACTGATGAAGATCAAAGAGCACAGTCTTCGCTGTGGGTTACAGCTCAATGTAAACAAAATAACAATCCTTACCACTGGACTAATAAACAATACTCTGATCAACATAGGAAAGATTGAAGTTACTAAGGACTTTATTCTTCTTGGATCAACTATAAACACTTATGGAAGCAGCAGTCAAGAAATCAAACAACATATTGCATTGGGAAAATCTGCTGCACAAGACCTTTATAAACTGTTGAAGAAGAAAGATGTCAGCTTAAAGACTAAGGTGTGCCTGATCCAAGCCATGGTATTTTCAGTAACCTTATATTCATGTGAAAGCTGGACAGTGAATAAGGATGACCATAGAAAAATTGATGCTTTTGAGTTATGGTGTTGGAGGAGAATATTCAAAGTGCCATGGGCTACCGAAAGAACCAATAGATCTGTTGTGGAAAAAGTGCAGCCAGAGTGCTCCTTGGAGGCCACGATGGCTGAACTTTGTCTCTCATACTTCAGACATATTGTCAGGAGGGACCAGTCTCTGGAAAAGGATATCATGTTTGGTAAGGTGGAGGGTCAGAGAAAAAGAGGAAGACCCCCAATGAGATGGACTGGCCAAGTGGCAGCATGAATAGGCTCAAGCGTGGCAACAATAGTGTTATTGCTCAGAATTGAGCAGTGTTTCGTTCTGCTGTGCGTAAGGTCACTGTGAGTCAGTACCGACTCAATGGTATCCAACAACAACATATATTGTTGCTATTCTGTTGAAGTTCTGGTGTGGAGCTGTAGGTTAATGCGCTGGACTGCAAAGTTGGTTTGAACTGCAAGATCAGCAGTTCAAGCTCACAAGCTGCTCCTTGGAAACTCAACACAGGGATGCTATGGGTTGAAACTGACTCAACAACACTTAACAACAACAATACAGGATTGCTATAAGTCAGAATATGAGATCCATATTTGTGCCCATTCCAAAAAGAGGTAACCCAGTGAAATGCAGAATTCATCAGACAAACTCTTTGATGTCCTATGCAAATAAAGTTTTATTAAAGGTAATACAAAAATGACTGCAAGCATACATTGACAGAGAACTTCCAAAGGTTAAAAGCAGATTCAGAAGAGGTCGTGGAATGAGGGATATCATTGCTGATGTCTGATGAGTCTTGGCTGAAAAGCAGTGAATATCAGAAAGATGTTTACTTGTGCTTTATTGACTATGCAAAGGCTTTCGATTGTGTGGATCACGACAAGCTATGGACAACATTGCGCAGTATGAGTATTCCGGAAGACTTAATTGTGCTCATGAGGAGTCTGTACATGGACCAAGAAGCAGTTGTTTAAACAGAACATGGGAACAGTGAATGGTTTAAAATTAAGAAAGTGTGTTTGACAAGATTGTATTGTTTCACCATACTTATTCAATCTGTATGCTGAGCAAATAATCCAAGAAGCTGGGTTATATGAAGAAAAATGTGGCATCAGGATTGGAGAAAGACTTGCTAACAACCTGTAATATGCAGATGATACAACCTTGCTCGCTGAAAGTGAAGAGGACTTAAAGCATTTACTGGTGAGCCTCAAAGATCACAGCCTTCCATATGGATTACATCTCAATATAAAGAAAATCTTCACCACTGGACCAATAAACAACATTCTTATCAATGGAGAAAAGATTGAAGTTGTCAAGGACTTCATTCTTCTTGATCACTCATGGAAGCAGCAGTCAAGAAATCAAACAACGTATTGCATTGGGCAAATCTGCTGCACAAGCCCTTTTTAAAGTGTTGAAGAACAAAGAAGTAAGCTTGAGGACTAAGGTGTGCCTGACCCAAGCCATGGTATTTTCAATAACCTCATATGCATGGGAAAGCTGCACAGTGAATAAGGAAGATCGTAGAAGATTTGATGCTTTTGAATCATGGCATTGGAGGAGAATATTGGAAGTGCCATGGACTGCCAAGAAAAACCCAAAAAAACCCAAAACAATAGGTCCATTCTGGAAGAAGTGCAAACAGGGTGCTCCTTGGAGGCCAAGATGGCCAAACTTCAGACCTATTTCAGAAGCTACCAGTCATTGGAGAAGGATATCATTTGGTAAGGTGGAGGGTCAGAAAAAAACAGGAAGACCCCCAATGAGATGGATTGGCCAAGTGGCATCACTGATGGACTCAAATGTGGCAACAGTAGTGAGGTTGGTCCAGGATCGGGCAGTGTCTCATTCTGCTGTGCATAAGGTTGCTTTGAGTCAGTACCGACTCAATGGCGCATAAAAACAAATGAGTCAGAAATGACTTGATGGCATTTAACAACATAGTACTGAATATGAACTGACTTGACAACACTTAACAACAACAGTACTGCATGCAAGGTGCCCTGGTGATGCTGTAGAGTAAGCATTGTACTGCTAACTTCAAGGTTGGCAGTCCAAACCCCCCAGCCACCAGAAGAATGAGTTTTGGGAATACTACATAGATTTGCTATGAGTCAGAATCAATTCTATAGCAGCTGTTTTTTACTTTTGTTGTTAGATGCCATCGAGTCTGTTCTGACCCATAGCAACCCTATGTATAACAGAACGAAACATTGCCCAGCCCTGTGCCAATCTCACAATTGTTGTTACTTTTGAGCTCACAGAGGCTATGCAAATCCATCTCATTGGGACTCTACCTCTATTTTTCTGCCCCTTCAATTTTCCAAGCAAGGAGCTCTGGTAGCGTAGTGGTTACGAATCGGGCTGTGAACCTTAAGGTCAGTGGCTCGAAACTACCAGCCGCTTCGCGGGAGAAAGATGAGGCTTTCTACACCCGTAAAGATTTACACCCTGGGAAACCCTGTACAGGGTCGCTATGGGTCAGAACCGACTCGACGGCACTTAACAACAACAACAACAACAATTTTCCAAGCATGATGTCCTGGCACTGATAATATGTCCGAAGTATGAGAGATGAAGTCTGGTCATCTTGGCTACATCTAGTTGTACGTGATCCAACATTAATTTGTTTGTTCTCCTGGAGTGCATGGTACTTTTCATATTCTTCTCTAACACCATATTTCAAATGCATCAATTCTTCTGCTGTTTTCCTTATCCATTGCCCAACTTTTACATGCAGATAAGGCTATTGAAAATACCATGGTATGGGTCAGACTCACTTACTCCTCAATCTGACATCTTTGCTCTTGAGCACATTAAAGAAGTCTGTGCAGCAGATCTGCCTAATGCAATATGATTCAATAAATATGGTGAAAGAATGCAAACTTGGCGCACACCTTTCCTGATGTTAGACCACTCACTCATCTATGCCAAGGAATTTAGAAGACTGATTGGAAGAGATCCATATTTGCATCCATTTCAAAGAGAGAGGTGACCCAATGGAATGCAGACATCATCTGACAATATCACTAATATCACATGCAAGTAAAATGTACTAAAGATAATTTTAAAATGGCAACAAGAGTACATTGACAGGGAGTTGACAAAGATTCAAGCCAGATTCAGGAAAGGATGAGAAACGAGGGATATTGCTAATGTCAGATGGATCATGAGTAAAAAAAGCACAGAATACCAGAAAGATGTTTCCCTATGCTTTATTGACTACACAAAGACTTTCAGCAATGTGAATCATGACAAGCTATGGACAATATTGTGAAGAATGACTATTCTGGAACAATTAATTGTACTCATGAGGAATCTATACGAAGACCAAGAAGCAGTCATTCAAACAGAATGAGGGAATACTGAATAATTTAAAATCAGGAAAGGATTTTTGGTAGTACTGGTGTGGCACTGTGGGTTAATGTGCTACACTGCAAAGGCGATTTGAACTGCAAGGTCAGTGGTTCAGGCTCACCAGCTGCTCCTGGTAAACCCTATACAGGGTTGGAACCTACTAGATGGCACTTAACAACAACAACAACTATAAGCAGTTAGAAACTACCAGTCGTTTCAGGGGTAAAGATGAAGTCTTCTGCTCCTGTAAAGAATTATACCTTGAAATCCCTATGCACAGTCACTATGAGTCAGAACCAACTCCACAGCATACCACTACTACCACCACCATATCTTGATGTGGCACTGTGGGATGAAGCACTGGACCACAAGGTTGGTTTGAACTACAAGGTTGGCAGTTAAAACTCACATCTGCTCCTTGGAAATCCTATACAGGGTTACTATGAGTCAGAACTGACTTGATGGCACTTAATAACAACATATATAAAAATGCCTTGAGCTACTACTTTCACATGATATAATGTGAACACAAGGAGGAGAACCTAGTTTAGGAAACAGATTTTTTAATATTATTTTATAAAAAATCACTTTCACTTTTTTAGATAATGAATATAGAGGCAACATCAAGCTCATCATTCCAAACTGCTGAATCATTTGCCACTTGAAATGAACTGAAAGCTGTTAAAGGTTTTATAGAAAAATTCATTAAATATGTATTAAGCCAGCTTAAGATGGAAATTGTTTTAAAAAGCTGGCAACAGTTCAAACAGCAAATGTTTCAGTTTATGATAGACATATTTTACTCCTGCCTAGATTCTGTCCTCCATTAGACCATTCAAACTAGCCAGGCTGCTGTCATCTATGCAAGGGCAGGTTCATTGTTGTAAATGCTCACATGACAATTTAGGAGCCAAGTCAAACACTGATTCCCTCCAGATATTACCTCTCCCAGTAGGTACTGTATTTAATGAGACTTGTGCATTCATCCAAGTGCTGACACCTTATTGTCTCAAGGTGGGAGTTAGACAATTGGAATAAACATGTTCACATACATAGGCTCAGATATTCAAATACACACATAGGCACATACACAAGTATAATGTGGGTATTCATCTCAATACATTGTGACAAACTTTGGTGAAAAGGAGGCAGCTATGGGAATGAATAAAGGAGACTGGGAAGCATCAAGGAATGATGGAAAGAAATAATGAGTTGAATGACTGTACTTGAAAGTTACTGATTGTTAGCCTTGTGACCATAAATCTTTATAGAATTTTGAAATAAGATCTGTCTTTGTTTTTAGTATAGGGTAGGCATAGTCTTTCTTCTATAAGGGTAAGTCAAAAGTATTGTTACAAAATCATATTCTTCTTTTTATTAAAATCTTTTATTGTGAATTATGTGATAGTTTACATGGGAGAATATTAGCTTTACATTCATCCTATCATATATCGTTTCATTGCCATGGTTACAATCCCCTTCATGCATTATCAATCAACCAAAGGGTATACTCTGACTGCAAGCCTGCCCCCAGTCATCAGCACACAGCCCTTCTCCCTCTCTGGGTATAGAATCCCCAGCAGCTCCATCTATCCATGACATCCTTTCTGCTTCCATCACTGGCATCACTATTTCCCTGGGTAGGGTCCTGCACTCCGCTCTTCTCCCTTGATGGTCCCAGGGACCACTGCTCTTGGATTGCAAAGTCAATAACTTCCCTCCTTTTGATACAAAACATCTACATTTACATTTCCAACCTTCACAGTCAGTCCTGATAACCATTATTCACTATGTACCACAAGAGACCTACCCCATTTCCTTTCATCAGCCCCACCCAGACAGATTGGATACTACTCACTGGAGAGTCTACCTTCCTCCGTGACCTCTGGATCTAGGCTCCCTCTTGAAATATTGTAAGCCAGTCACCTCTTGCCTTTTTAGGCCCCTATTTGGGGTAGCCAATGTATAAGTTGCCAATCCCTGTCTATTCTGTATATGGAGGGAATGGGAATGATCCTCACTATAAAGATTTTTTCCCTCTTTTGAGCTACTGCATCCATAGATATAGGTCAAGTTCATCAAATTGTATCAAAATACTCTTTTTTCCCTCTTCTTTCTTCTTCTAGTTGAACTCTGATCATCCGGTTATTGAAACCAGGTCAAGTGGGTATGATCGGCAAGTGTGGGGGTTCTTATCCATATGCCCTCTCTTCTTATCAGCTGGATTTGTCATTCTCCACTCTAGTCCTCTGTGGCTATGTCAATGACTCTGGAACCAAGAGTTCCCAGGTCTTGTCACACTGCTGGCCAACCAGGTCTCCACACAGGAATCTATTGGCCATTGTAGAGCTTAGCTCACAGCTTCATTGCTGTTTTTCCCTCACTTCCCCTTATCGGTGACGAACGTGGTCACCAATCAGAGGATGTATCCTCGTATATTCCCAATGAGTTTTAGTCTTGGAAGGGGGTTTTCCCTGAGGAGACCCGATCACTTGCTTTGATGTCTCCTGGGTGAACATCTTGTTTGTTTTTGTAGTAGTCAGCCCAACTGCCATAATTGTTTTGTATTTTTCCTGTTGGTCTTTCTACCAAGAAATATCTTCTAGAGAACAAACAAGATGGCGGATCGGGTGG
>NW_006409007.1:284013-286247 GCF_000296735.1 Chrysochloris asiatica | reverse complement strand
TATAGGAGGAAGATGGACTTACAAGCTTTCTATGGTGATTTTCTGGCTATTCATTTCTCTCCCTGAAAAGTGTCTAATTTATAATGGTGTACTAGGGAAGCCAAGATTCAAAAGACAGCCAAGCATCTTAACATTATTTCCTCCCGTTTCCGCATTCCAACCATTTATCAGTCCCTGTATTCCAGAACCCTGTTGCTCCAAGGTTGTGCCTACATCATTATTTACCTCTGTCCCACTTAGCCCAAGCAAATCTGCCTAATTGTTTTCCCAACTGCCTTGTTCTTCAATTCCCCTTCCCCTTCTTGTGTATTTCCCCCCTCGCTAGCACCCAAACTATCCTGTGTCTATTCCCTACCTTGTGTTCCACCTTCCCCTCCATACCCTCACCCCACCCCCAACATCCCACTAACCAGCAAAGAATCTCACACCACCACCACCCCCATTCAGCATGGATTCTTTTTCTTAGTCTTTTATAGTAGTGGTCCTATGCAGGATTTCTCTTTTTGTGACTGACTAATTTCACTCAACATAATGTCCTTAAGTTTCATCCACATTATGAGGTGGCTTGCAGCTTCCTTGTCATTCTTCAAGGTAGCATAATATTATTCCATTGTGTGTATGTACCACAGTTTGTTTATCTATTCTTCAATTGATGGGCACTTTGTCTGTCTCCATCTTTTTGTTACTCTAAATAGTGCTGCTATGAACATTGGTGTGCATATATCTACTTGTGTTATGGCACATATTGCTTGTGGGTAAATACCATGTAGAGGAATTTCTGTATCATAAGGTATTTCTATTTTGAACCTTCTGAGGAAGCACCATATTGCTATCCAGAGAGAATGGACCATTTTGAACTGCCACCAGTAATGTAGGAGCATCCCAGTCTCTCCACATCCTTGCCAGCATTTATTGTCCTCTACTTTTTTGATGTTTGCTCTTATTGCTGGAATGAGATGATATCTCATTGTTATTTTTATTTCCATCTCTCTAATGGTTAGTGATCGTGAACATTTCTTCATATGTTTGTTGGCTGCCTGGATCTCCTCCTTGGTGAAGTGTCTGTTCATGTCCTGTGCCCATTTGTTAATTAGGCTATTTGTCTTTTTCTTGTAGAGGTGTTGTAGTTTCCTATTGTTTTAGAAATGAGTCCCTTGTCTGATGTGTCATTGCAAAAGATTTTTGCCCATTCTGTGGGTTCCCTGTTAACTCTTTTGGTGAAGTCTTTTAATGCACATAAGTTTTTAATATTTAGTGTGTCCCAATCATCTATTTTGTGTACATTTGTTTCTGTAGCTTTCAAAATGTTTGGTAGTCTGTGTATTCCCTGAATTAGTGCCCTCACATCAGTCCCTTCATAATTTTGGGATTCACATTTAGGTCTTTAATCCATGCTGAGTTGGTTTTTGTATAGGGTGTGTGGTAAAGGTCTTGTTTCAATCTTTTGCATATTGTTTCCCAGTTCTGCCAGCACCATCTGTTGAAGAAACTATCCCCTCCCCATGTGATATAATTAGGTACTTTGTCAAAAGTTAGTTGGCTCTATGTGCATGGGTTAATTTCTAGATTCTCGATTCTGTTCCACTGCTCAATGTATCCTTCATTTTATAAGTACCAGGCTATTTTGACCACATTAGTCGTGTAATAAATTTTGAAGTTGGGGAGTGAATGGTTTCCAACCTTATTCTTCTTCTTAAGCAGTGCTTCTCTTATCCTAGGTCTTTTTCCTTTCCATATAAATTTTATAATTGTTTTTTCCATCTCTTTGAAGAATGTCATTGGAATATGGATTGGCATTGCATTATATGTGTAAATTGCTTTGGGCAGTATTGACATTTTCATAATGTTAACTCTTCTTATCCAGGAGCATTGTGCATTCTTTCATTTCTGTAAGTCTCTTTTGGTTTCTTGTAATAGTGTTTTGTTGTTTTCTTTGTATAGGTCCTTTGTTTCTCTGGTTACATTTATTCCTAGATATTTCATCCTTTGGGCAGCTATTGTAAATGGTATTTCTTTCCTAATGGCTTTTTCAGAACTGTCTTTTTTGGTATAGAGGAATTCAACTGATGTTTATATGTTGATCTTATATTCTCCCATTTTGCTGAATTTTCCAATGAGGTCTAGTAGCTTTTTTACTGAGTCTTTTGGGATTTCTATGTATACGATCATATCATCTGCAAATAGAGAGTTTTACTTCCTCTTTGCCAATTTGGATGCCTTTAATTTCCCTGTCT
>NW_006409007.1:279601-282943 GCF_000296735.1 Chrysochloris asiatica | reverse complement strand
TAGATGTTTTGTTATTGTTTTAATTTTGGTTCTTCTTTTTTGAGGTGTGCTTGTATTGCAATTATCCTCTTAGCACTGCTTTCACAGTTTCCCAAGATTTGGGTATGTTGTTCTTTTGTTCTCATTTTTTCTAGGAACTTTGGGAGTTTATGTTTAATTTCTTCTACTACCCAATCACTTTTCAGAAGGGTGTTATTCAATTTCCATGTATTTGATTTGATTTCCTTGGTCTTCCTATTGTTGGTTTCTAATTTGATAGCATTGTGGGCTGAGAAGATGCTTTGTAGTTTTTGTTTTGTTTTGTTTTTAGTGATTGAAAGATGGTTATTTTTATTGTAGCATGTTTGTAAGAGTTCTGGTATGGCACTGTAGGATAAGTACTGGACTGCTAACCCTAAGGTCAGTGGTTGAAATCTACCAGCTGTCCCTTGGAAACTCTTTACAGGCTTGGAACCAACTTGGTGTCGGTAAATGATAACATTTTTGTGAGTAGTGTTTTGATTGTTGGAGTTGAGGCTTCTTTGGTCCTGAGCAAAGAATCTATTAAAAGTTTCATTTGTTGCTAAGAGTCTTCTGGAAGAGTAAGGGGTTATCTGAGTCACAAACATCTCTATTTTCTCAGAGATGAGGGACAGAGAATGAGATAAGAATAGAGAACTGGGTGAAAATGCTTGACTTTTCTGACCATCTCTCCTGTTAGCCCAGGGCTATGAATTTTTTTATATTCTTAATTGAATTTTTTTTTTAAGTTTTAAGATTAAATACTTCCCACTTTTTTTTTCCTTAACATTATTATTATTTTTTTGAAACAATACTCATAATAAATTCCTATTTATTTACAAAAACAAAGCAGTGACAACACTAAATGCTGGCAAAGATGTAGAGAAATGGGTCACTCACACATTGCTGGTGGGAGTTGTAAAACTGTGCATGCTCTCTGTATGGTTCTGTTTATATAGCATTCTTGAAATGAAAAAAAAAAATTATGCACATGGAAGATCAGAGCAGTGTTACCAGGCATCAGAAATGGAGTAGGAATAAAGGTGAGTGGGTGAGTGTGGCTACAAAAGGGCAACCAAAGGATCCTTGTGTTGGTGGAAATGTTTTTTTGTTTTTTTATAGTGGTGTTAGTGGGTCTTCCTTGTAGGCATATGGGTATTATCCTATCACCGACAGTGTTGTACTACTAAACAGATCTTGATATGTACCTTTTTTTTTTTTTAAGTTTTATTGTGAATTATGTGATAGTTTACGTGGGAGAACATCAGTTTTACATTCATCCTATCGTATATTGTTTCATTGCCATGGTTACAATCCCCTCCACGCATCACCAATCAACGAAAGGGTACATCCTATAAGCCCGCTCCCCTAACCCCCAAGCCCCACCCCCCCCCCCACCCCACCCCCAGTCGTCAGCACACCGCTCCTCTCCCTTCCTGGGTCCTGAGTCCCCAGCTGCTCCATCTCTCCAAGTCATCATCTCTGCCTCCATCTTGGGGATTGCTGCATCTCTGGGTAGGGTTCAGCTCTCCGATCTTCTCCCTTCATGGTTCCAGGGACCTCCACTCCTAGCATGCAAAGTTAATCACTCCCCTCTTTGCCACAAAATGTCTACTTTTGCATTTACAACCTTCACAATCAGCCCTGGTAACAATTATTCACCCTTATATCACAAGAGACCTATCCGCATTTCCTTTAATCAGTCCTGACTGGACAGACTGAATACTACTCATTGGAGAGTCTACCTTTCTCCATGCCCTCTGGATCTAGGTTCCCTCTTGAAAGCTTGTAAGTCAGTCATTTCTTGCCTTTATAGCCTCCCCCCCCCCCCATTTTGGATAGTCAATGTCCAAGTTGCCCATCCCTGTCAACTCTGTGTATGAAGGGGGTGGTAATGATCCTTGCTGCAAAAATTTGTTCCCTCTTTTGAGTTGCTGCATCCACAGGTGTAGGTCAAGTTCATCAAATTGTATCAGATTACTCTTTTTCCCTCTTATTTCTTCTAGTTGAGCTCTGATCATCCAGTCATTGAGGCTAGGTCAAATGGGTATTATCTGCAAGTGTGGGTGCTCTTGTGGATATGCCGTCTCTTCTTATCCACTGGACACTTCACTCTCCACTCCAGTACTCCATGGCTATGTCACAACTGTAAAGGTAGACGTTCTATACAAAAAGTGGGGAGTAAAGACTGACAGGAAAAATATCAAACAATAGAGGCAGACTGACCAATTACTACATCTTGAAAAGATGAAAACTATATATAATAATTTAAACAACCAAATGGCACATTCTGCAAGCCTGCCTCCTGACCGCCAGCACTCAGTCTTTCTGTTTGCATGAGTCTAGAGTCCTCAGCTGCTCTATCTCTCCATGTCATCATCTCTGCCTCCATCTCTGGTGTCATTGCATCTCTGGATAGGGTCCCACATTTTATTCATGCTCTTCTTTCTTGATGGTCCTAGGGTTCTCTGTTCCTGGACTGTAAGGTTAAGTACTCCTCACTTTTTGTTACAGAATCTCTACCTTTACAGTTGTGACCATTGCAATCAGTCATGGTAACAATTACTATTGAATCATAAGAATCTGTTTTCACCAGACCTGTCTAGACAACACGAAAACTATTAAGTGAGTATTCTACTAATTGCCCCATACACTCTTAAATGAAATTCCCTGTTGAAAACTTGTGAGCAAGTCATTTTGTGCCTTTATCGCCCCCTAATTTTAGGTATCCAATGCCTAAATTACCAATCCCTATCAACTCTTTATACAGAGGGAATAGGATTGATACTTTATGTGAAGGCTCCTTCCCTCTCAATTGGTTTTCTTTTCTTTTTTTTATTGTGAATTATGTGATAGTATACATGGAAGAACATTAGCTTTACATTCATTTTATAGTATGGTGTTTCATTGTCATGGTTGCAATCCCCTCCATTCATCATAAACCAACCGAGGGGTATACCCTGCAAGCCTGCCCCCTGGTTGTCAGTAAACAGCTCCTCTCCCTCTCTGGGTATAGAGTCCCCAGTCGATCCATGTTTCCATGTCATCGTCGCTGCCTCCATCTTTGGCATGTCTTCTTCTCTGGGTAGATGATCTCTGGGTAGGATCCAGCTCTCTGCTCTTCTCCCTTGATGGTTCCAGGGACCTCTGCTCATGGACTGCAAAGTCAATCACTTCCATCTTTTTGCTACAAAATGTCCACCTTTACATTTCCAGTACTCACAGTCAGTCCTGAAAACAATTATTCACCGTTGTACCACAAGGCACCTATCCCCATCTCCTTTCATTAGCCCTGCCCAGATAGATTGGATACTACTCTGTGGAGATTTTACCTTCCTCCAT
>NW_006409007.1:278463-279351 GCF_000296735.1 Chrysochloris asiatica | reverse complement strand
CCTCTCTTCTTATCAGCTGGATGCTTCACTCTCCACTCTAGTCCTCTGTGGCTATGTTACTGACTTAGGGCCCAAGAGTCCACAGGTCTTGCGACACTGTTGGCTGACCAGGTCTCCAGTTGGGTTTACAAGAGTCTATTGAACGTTGTAGGGCTTAGCTTGCAGCTTCATTGCTGTTTTTCACTCACTTCCCAATATCGGTGATGAATGTGGTCACCAATTAGAGCGTGTATTCCCACTGAGTCTTAGTTTTGGAAGGGGGTTTGCCCTGAGGACACCTGACCAGTTGTCTTGATGTCTCCTTGGCAGGCAACTTGCTTGTTCTTGTAGTAATCAGTTGGTCTTGTAGTAACCTGTCGGTCTTTCTTTCAAGAAGTAAAGTCTGTTCTTCTAGCTGCTCCAGGCTGGTCTGCTTGTCCTTTCAAGTGGAAATGTCCCACCTCTGAAGATTCTGGAGGTGGCTCAGGATTCCACTTATGGTCTTATGTAATGCAGAGCTCCGCAGGAAGCCTCCTTCACTGGGCATGTTGTAGCCCTATTTTAGGTATCCCAATCAGTTATAGGCAGAAGAAGGACAAACAAGCTTTCTATGGTGATATTTCTGGCTATTCCTGTCTCTATCGCTCAAATGTCTATTTTATAATGGTATCCCAGGGAAACCAAGATGCAAAAGACAGCCAAGCATCTTAACATTATTTCCCCCCCTTTTCCCCATTCCAACCACGCCTCAACCCCTGTATTCCAGAGCCCTGTAGTTCCAAGGTTGTGCATACATCATTATTTACCTCTGTCCCACTTAGCCCATGCAAACCTGCTTAATTTTTTTGCCCTCCACTTTGTTCTTCCATTCCCCTCCTCATTCTTGTGTATTTTCCCCTCCCTAGTGCC